>NC_044993.1:72030501-72272486 GCF_008728515.1 Papio anubis | reverse complement strand
TATTTGTTGGCCGGGCGCGGTGGCTCAAGCCTGTAATCCCAGCACTTTGGGAGGCCGAGGCGGGCGGATCACAAGGTCAGGAGATCGAGACCATCCTGGCTAACATGGTGAAACCCCGTCTCTACTAAAAATACAAAAAACTAGCCGGGCGTGGTGGCGGGCGCCTGTAGTCCCAGCTACTCGGAGTCTGAGGCAGGAGAATGGCCTCAACCTGGGAGGCGGAGCTTGCAGTGAGCCGAGATCGCGCCACTGCACTCCAGCCTGGGTGACACAGCGCGAGACTCCGTCTCAAAAAAAAAAAAAAAAACAAAAGAAAATATAATGTTGTATGTACAATGTTTTAAGTCAGTAAGCATACTTCCTCCAAAAAAGGAATATCACAGATGTCATCATAAAAAGAAGCCAAACAACACAGAAGCTTTTCTCCTTCCCTCACAGTCTGATAGGTGAATAACCATGTTGTTTGTTTGTTTGTTTGTTTGTTTGTTTGTTTTTTGAGACAGAGTTTCACTCCTGTTGCCCAGGCTGGAGTGCAATGGCGCCTTATGAAGTTTGGTAAAAAGATATATAGACTTTCTCAAACTATTTATTTAGTAATTCTGATCTAATTAGTTAGGATGAAACAAAGTGCATGCACAAATGATATGGGTACCAGATGACAGCTTTGTATTTACCTTAAAGATAAAAGCATCATGCCTGTAATCCCAGCACTCTAAGAGGCTGAGGTGGGATGATCACTTGAGCCCAGGAGTTTGAGACCAGCCTGGGCAACAGAGCAAGACCCTGTCTCTACAAAAAAAATTTTTTTCAATCAGCCAGGCGCTGGCCACAGTGGCTCACACCTGTAATTCCAGCACTTTGGGAGGACGAGGCAGGGAGATCACTTGAAGTCAGGAGTTCAAGACCAGCCTGGCCAACATGGTAAAATCCCATCTCTACTAAAAATACAAAAATTAGCCAGGCATGATGGCATGTGCCTGTAATTCCAGCTATTTGGGAGGTTGAGGCATGAGAATCGATTGACCCCGGGAGGCAGAGGTTGCAGTGAGCTGAGATCGTGCCATTGCACTCCAGCCTGAGTGATAGAGCGAGACTCCATCTCGAAAAAAAAAAAAAGCGGCCAGGCGTGGTGGCTCACGCCTGTAATCCCAGCACTTTGAGAGACAGAGGCGGGTGGATCACGAGGTCAGGAGATCAAGACCATCCTAGCTAATACGGTGAAACCCTGTCTCTAATAAAAACACAAAAAATTAGCCGGGCGTGGTGGCGGGTGCCTGTAGTCCCAGCTACTCGGGAGGCTGAGGCAGAAGAATGGCGTGAACCCGGGAGGTGGAGCTTGCAGTGAGCCGAGATCGCGCCACTGCACTCCAGTCTGGGAGACAGAGCGAGACTCCATCTCCCATCTACGGAAAAAAAAAAAAGCAGAAGAGCTTTGCAGCTCTCAAAAAAAAAAAAGCAGAGAGAGAACACATGTGCTCAAATATACATATATATGCACATATGTATATATACAGAGAGAGAGAGAGAGAGAGAGAAAATGTGGGAGGGAGGGAAAGACACAGCCTTGAATCAGGTACTTGACCATCCAATAGAGAGCATGACCATTGCTCTTAAGGAGTTAAACAGGCATAGAAAAATTAATCACTTAAATATACTTTGTTGTAGTCATAAGCCAAAGTTGATGAAAAATGAAGCAAAGAGTTAAATAGAACTCAGCTTTTTCTGTCTGGAAAGCCTTTGACATCTGTTTTCCCAATAACTACACCAATTACTTTCTGAAAAACAAAAAGGTTACAGAAGACCAATATTAAACACAGATGTACATGGTAAATTTAATTTCATGGGTTTGTTATACTTTACTGGCTCTAACAAACATTTCTGACTTGGAACATTTAAATGTATTTATTCCATGCAAACATCTAAAAGAAGTTCATAAATGTTCAATTCCACAAGGAATAGTACAAAGTAATCCAAAAGTTAACTACTATTATAATCATTTAATTCTTAGCATGTTTCTATTTTATTTTCAATCACTAGATGGAGCACAATAACTGCCCTATGCTATCAGTCCTTATTGAATTTATCCAAAGCTCATGTATAATGCAATTTAGTTTGCCACGGTCTTCAAAGCTTTCCTTTATATAGGGTTTTCTAACAATCCACATAAAATAGCTTAGCTTCTTAATCCAAACATGCTGGACAGTAATATAAATTAGACTGTAACAAAACTTATATTTTGCCACTAATAAATCTAAATCCTAAAGTCCCAGATCTTAAACCTCAGAGATATTAACATCTCCTTAAAATGTTTAATGTTCTCTTCAATGACTACTGAAGAAAAATTTTAAATGTGTTTTGAGAAATAAAAATGGGCCAGGTGTGGTGGCTCACATCTGTAATCCCAGCACTTTGGGAGGCCGAGGCGGGTGGGTCACCTGAGGTCATGAGTTCAAGACCAGTCTGATCAACATGGTGAAACCCCATCTCTACTAAAAATACAAAAAATTAGCTGGGTATGGTGATGGGTGCCTGTAATCCCAGCTACTCGCGAGCTGAGGCAGGAGAATCGCTTGAATCCGGGAGGCAGAGACTGCAGTGAGCTGAGATCCTACTATTTCACTTCAGCCCGGGCAACAGAACAGGACTCCATCTCAAAATAAATAAATAAATATAAATAAAAACAAATAAATTAAAAATAAAAATGAATACCTTTTCTGAAAGGAAAAAACTAAACTTATTTTGCTAATTGCAGCAACTGATTTTAACCTTACAATAATCTGTGACATTTACATTACAATCAGGCTTTTAAGACTCCTACATTCTAGCTGAGCTATCAGCTAGCCTTATTGCTTATTTAGACACATTGGTATTATTTCTTCAATTCCTTATACATGCAGATCTCACTGAATTTTGTTGGAAAATCCAACTGATGGAAATGTTGAGTAAAACTTTCTATCTGAAGAGACCATTATTAGCAAATAGTTTACCTTTCAAGAAAAACTATAACACTTGTTTTTTTTAATATTTATAAATTTTAAATTATTAAAGTTATATGTAAATGTATTCCATTGTAAGAAATCCAGTTTGCAAAAGCAAAATATAGTGACTGCTCAGGGGCAGGGAAGATAAGGGTGTGTGGTAGTTGCTTTACAATAAGTTATTTAACTTATAAGATGATTCTACCCAGTTTTTTTTTTAAATAAGTAACAGTTGAGGTGTATTCAAAATCATTGAATTCCCCTATAACTACTGCTCAAAAAGTCAATTTTCACATAATAATTTCAGAAAACACACCTGTTATAAACCTTGTATCATAAAAGCACCATAATGTCAAATACTTAGACCATAACTTCGATAATTTGGTTAGAAAACTGCTACTGCTGAACCAAATGGTTTTGTTTTGTTTTGTTTTGTTTTTTGTTTTTTTGTTTTTTTGTTTTTGAGACAGAGGTTCGCTCTTGTTGCCCAGGCTGGAGTGCAATGGCGTGATCTCAGCTCACTGAAACCTCCGCCTTCTGGCTTCACGCGATTCTCCTGCCTCAGCCTCCTGAGTAGCTGAGATTACAGGCATGAGCCACCATGCCCAGCTAATTTTGTATTTTTAGTAGAGACGGGAGTTTCTCCATGTTGGTCAGGCTGGTCTCGAACTCCCAACTTCAGGTGATCCAGCTGTCTCAGCCTCCCAAAGTGCTAGGATTACAGGTGTGAGCCACCGTGCCCGGCCTGGTTTAATTTTACAATGCTAAATTTGAGCATGAATTAAATTTTTCACTTTATTAAATATTTAATTAAAATAATACATCTATTAATCATTTTGAACAATTACTAGTCATATCTACAATCACATCTTCTACTCTACATACAAATAAAGATTAATTTTCATCTAGGTGGCATAAATACAAAGAAATTTTGGTATACTTAATATCTAACAATTATACCAATGCAATCAGTATCTATATACTTGTCCATTATAAAAGCATGTGTTGAATGAATGAATAATGTTGATGCAATTTTATCACATAAGATTTTGTTAGTGAGCAAATCACCACATCATTGAAACCTACCAGATTAGCCATATTTGGCTGCAGATCTGAAAGGGTAGTGAAGGTCCTCGTTGCAAAGGAGTTTGCCATTTTTTTAATCTGCATTTTAGAAAATATAATTTAGATATATAAACTGAATAAATGAAATAAATCATGAAAAATTCCAAGAGTTTAAAATATTATTTAGGGCCGGACGTGGTGGCTCACACCTGTAATCCCAGCACTTTGGGAGGCTAAAGTGGGCAGATTGCCCGAGGTCAGGAGTTCAAGACCAGCCTGGCCAACATGGCAAAACCTCATGTGGAGCGGGAGCCAGTAATCTCAGCTACTCAGGAGGCTGAGACAGGAAGAAGTGCTTGAACCTGGGAGGTGGAAGTTGCACTGAGCCAAGATCGCACTACTGCACTCCAGCCTGGGCAACAGAGCAATGCTCTGTCTCAAAAATAAATAAAACAAAATAAAATAAAATATTATTGGCCAGGCGCGGTGGCTCATGCCTATAATCCCAGCACTTTGGGAGGCCGAGGAGGGTGGATCATGAGGTCAGGAGATCGAGACCATCCTGGCTAACATGGTGAAACCCTGTCTCTACTAAAAATATAAAAAATTAGCCGGGCGTGGTGGTGGGTGCCTGTAGTCCCAGCTACTCAGAAGGCTGAGGCAGGAGAATGGCGTGAACCCAGGAGGCGGAGCTTGTAGTGAGCCAAGACTGCGCCACTGCACTCCAGCCTGGATGACAGAGCGAGACTCCGTCTCAAAAAATAAATAAATAAAATAAAATAAAATATTATGTAGGAAAGCACTGGGTATTTTACTCCTTCTTTATAAAATTTTTATTGTAATGGTAAAATGTACATTAATATTGATTCAACCTATAGAAAACATGTTCAGAATGTCCTTTTATAATTTTGAATGATATAGCTATTATAGGTTTCAATTCTTAACTTTCATTTCTAAAACCATGTAAAATTTAGTAGTTTCTGAGCACCATGTAAATTTAGTTTTATTTTTTAATTTTTATTTATTTATTTTCTTTTTTTTTTTTTTTTTTTGAGACATCAGTCTCACTCTGTATTCCAGTCTGGAGTGCAGTGGCACAATCTCAGTTCACTGAAATGTCCACCTCCCGGGCTCAAGGGATTCTCCTGCCTTGGCCTCCCGAATAGCTGGGATTACAAGTGCCAGCCACCACGCTCGGCCAATTTTTGTATTTTTACAAGACAAAACCCTGTAGAGACAGGGTTTCACCACGCTGGCCAGGCTGGTCTCGAACTCCTGATTTCAAGTGATCCACCTGCCCCAAAGTGCTGGAATTATAGGCATGAGCCACCAAGCCCAGCCAAATTTAGAGTTTTACATGCAAGATGATTCAGTGGGACATTTTTTTTTTTTTTTTTTTTGAGACGGAGTCTCACTGTTGCCCAGGCTGGAGTGAAGTGGTGCAATCTTGGCTCACTGTAAGCTCCACCTCCTAGGTTCACGCCATTCTCCCACCTCAGCCTCCCAAGTAGCTGGGATTACAGGCGCCTGTCACCATACCCGGCTGATTCTGTTTTTGTATTTTTAGTAGAGATGGGGTTTCACCATGTTAGCCAGGGTGGTCTCAATCTCCTGACCTCGTGATCCGCCTGCCTCAGCCTCCCAAAGGGCTGGGATTACAGGCATGAGCCACCGCACCTGGCCTCAATGGGACATTTAAGGATTTAAATATTTATTAGCATCAAGCTACCTCAAAAAATACAGCAAAAAACTACTGTAAACACCTCAAATTGAGCATTTGATTATACTGTGTGAAGGGAAAGGTAGTAATTTTTTTTTTTTTGAGACGGAGTCTCGCTCTGTCGCCCAGGCTGGAGTGCAGTGGCGCGATCTCGGCTCACTGCAACCTCTGCCTACCAGGTTCAAGCGATTCTCCTGCCTCAGCCTCCCAAGTAGCTGGGACTACAGGCACATGCCACCACACCTGGCTAATTTTTTTGCATTTTATGTAGAGATGGAGTTTCACTGTGTTAGCCAGGATGGTCTCGATCTCCCGATCTCATGATCCACCCATCTCAGCCTCCCAAAGTGCTGGGAATACAGGAATGAGCCACTGTGCCCAGCCCGGGAAAGGTAGTAATTTTAAACACACCTCTACATGGTAAACTCCATAAGGAGAGAGGTGGCATCTTACATATTTTTATGTATGTATTTCATAACTGAAAACAATAAATATCAGATGAACGAAATGGTGGTTTGTCCCTCAATATCATCACGATAAAAGATTCTATTGTAGAAAAACTCTAAGCTATATCAAACAGGTTGACTTGACTTCACTTAATAATCCAGGGCCTCTTTAACTCTAGGAATGCCCACACCCACAGGCTCCAGTTAAGGATGTGTCTCATGACACCTGAGTTTCAGGCAGCCTGTGGAGTTAGTCAAATGTGATTTTGAATTGCAGCACCACTTGTTTGTAGTCGTGTGTTTTCACATTACTAAACATTAATTTCCTCATCCTTAAACTGTGGATAACATCAACTTTGCAATGAAAAATAGAAACAGTGTATACAAGATGCCTGAATGTTCACAGGCTCACAACCAATGATGGCACTGCTTGTCAATACTATCCAATGTACCAGTTTTTGTATTCAAGGCCTTTCAGTGCCAGAAGAAACATTTGGGAATTAAGCTGTGTCAAGTTTTTAATTCATTCTTTGGCCTGGTCTGATGTGGCTTACAATGCAATGCCACTATCTAAAACACTTGCCAAACTGTGACAAATTCATTCACTCATCCAGCCATTCAACTAATATTTATTTACAGCCCAAAGTGCCAGACAAATGAGTCGAGAGGATGAGTCAGACATTTGAGTCAGTGGCTGAACTTTCTGTACAAACACAACTACCTACACATCAAGTGATTTCTCCACATTTTTATCCCTTAGTATCTCTTGGTGGAACATGGTATCCTATTATCTCTCTGAATTCCCTTGTCTGCTACCATTAGAGGTATATGGTAGTAGACTTTAGTGTCTGCCCACAAAAAAATATGACTTGCTTCTCTACCTGGCCACTTTAACAGATACAAGATTAATATGAACGAAAGAGCTCAATCTGAGAATTCAGAGATGACTTCATTCATCAACAACTACTGTCTCTTTTATTCTACAATTTTTTTTTTTTTTTTTGACGGAGTCTTGCTCTGTTGCCCAGACCGGAGTGCAGTGGTGCGATCTCGGCTCACTGAAACCTCCACCTCCAGGGTTCTAGCAAGTCTCCTGGTTCAGCCTCCCCAGTAGCTGGGATTACAGAAGCCTGCCACCACATCCAGCTAAGTTTTGTATTTTTTGTAGAGATGGGGTTTCACCTGAGGTGGGCAGATCACGAGGTCAGGAATTTGAGACCAGCCTGGCCAACATGGTGAAACCCTGTCTATACTAAAAATACAAAAAATTAGCCAGACATGGTGGCGCATGCCTATAATCCCTGCTACTCAGGAGGCTGAGGCAGGAGAATCCTTGAACCAGGGAGGCGGAGGTTGCAGTGAGCAAAGACTGCGCCACCGCACTCCAGCCTAGGCAACTGGGCAAGAATCTGTCTCAAAAACAAACAAAAAAATAACCCTTCCCATGGCACCCTGACTCAAATCCAGACTCCTTGCGGTAGCGTGCCATGCCCAGCTGACCTGGCCTCTCTGGTGCCCTGGCTCTCTGGTCCCCTGGCTCTCCGGTCCCCTGGCTCTCTGGTCCCCCGGCTGCGCGCATTTCCTCAGCATGGGCCTCGGGCCTTCGCAGATGTAGCACCTCTTTCTCCAGCATCCCCATCTTTCCAAAACAGGCTCTCCTCAGGTCTCCAGGAGAGGCCTTTCCTGCCACCCTGCCTCACGCAGCCGTGCCTCTGAACTCCCCTCTGGACACTGCCAGTTGCCTGCTGTGTTGTCTTTCTCCCTCATGACACAGTAGCTCGTCAGGACAGAGCCACGTCCTCACTGCACCCCACAGTAACCATGCAGTTCAGGGCCTCACACGCAGCAGCTGCCAGGTATGTGCTCACTAAATGAATACATGAGCCCTTTTAAAAGCGATCTAATTTGTAAACTGAGGATAATATTGCTACAATTAGCCTTTTGGAGAACTAGAAATTTAGTTAACAGCTAATTTTACATATATAACATGCACTGAAGTTATGGGAACAAGTGTGATTTCTATCTTGCTACTGTAGACAAATGAAGCTTCCAGGGAGCTCAGTGATGAGGTTCCTACGATTTTTTTCTTTTCTTTTTTTTTTTTTTTTTTGAGACAGGGTCTGTTCTGCTTCCCAGGCTGGAGTGCAGTGGCGCAACCTTGGCCCACTGCAACCTCCGCATCCCTGGTTCAAGCGATTCTCCTGCCTCAGCCTCCCAAGTAGCTGGGATTACAGGCGCACCACCAGCAAGCTTGGCTAATTTTTTTTTTTTTTTAAGTAGAGACAGGGTTTCACCATGTTAGCCAGGCTGGTCTCCAACTCCTCACCTCAGGTGATCCTCCCACCTCGGCCTCCCAAAGCACTGGGATGACCGGCATAAGCCACAGTACCCAGCAGACATCTGCACATTTTTTTTTTCTATCGCCCGGGCTGAAGTGCAACGGCGTGATCTTGGCTCACTGCAACCTCTGCCTCCTGAGTTCAAGCAATTCTCCTGTCTCAGCCTCCCAAGTAGCTAGGATTACAGGCACGCGCCACCACGCCCGGCTAATTTTTGTATTTTTTGTAGAGATGGGGTTTCACCATGTTGGCCAGGCTGGTCACGTTGGCCTCCCAAAGCTGAAGTAATCCCAAAGGATTACAGGGGTGAGCCACCGCGCCCGGTTTTGTGTGCGTGTGGGTGTGTCTGTGATGGAGCGTCACTGTCGCCTGGGCTGGAGTGCAGTGGTGCGATCTCGGCTCATCGCAACCTCCGCCTCCCGGGTTCCAGCGATTCTCCTGCCTCAGCCTCCCGAGTAGCTGGGACGACAGGCGCCCACCACCACGCCCGACTAGTTTTGTATTTTTAGTAGAGACGGGGTTTGTCCATGTTGGTCAGGCTGGTCTCGAACCCCCGACCTCGGGTGATCCACCCGCCTCGGCCTCCCAAAGTGCTGGGATAACAGGCGTGCGCCACCGCTGCACTTTTTAACTGACAGGTCGCGGCCTGGAAAACTCAAAGTCGGACCCACAAGCCAGAGGCTCTCAGCTCCGCGAGGGGCTTTCCCGCGTGTCCTCCGGCACCGGCCTCGATAAGCCCCGGGAAAGGCAAAGCTGCGGAGGCCGCGGGAGGCGCCGGGAGGGCGGGCGGCGCCACAGGACAACCCGCCCCCACCAACCCCGCGGTGAGCCGAGGATGCGGCGGGGACCGGACTCCGCGTGGGGCGCAGGCACGTACCCCACACGCGGCGCGGCTCCGCCCGCCCCCTCCCCTCACGCGCGCGCCCGCCGCTCCCTCGGGGCGTCCGCCAGCCCAAAGCCGGGCCCTGACCCGCGCGGGCTCCCTTCCTCCGACGCCGCCTCACAGCTGGAGGCCGGGCGGGCGTCGCCACCACGCGGTCCACGCCGCTGCTCACCCGACGCTCGCCCGGCCAGCTGCTCCCCGGGCCTGCACAGAGGCAGCCGCAGCTTCGCGGACCAGGCCCGCCCGACCCCCGGGTCGCCGGCGCTTCGCGGCTTCTCCACAGGATGCTCGGGCCACAGCCTCGTGCAGGTGCGAAGGGCGCGCGACCGTTACCACGAGGCCCCGCCCCGTCCTCAGCGACTCCGCCCGCGCCGCGCTCCGACTCCGCCCCCGGCGCGCTCCGACTCCGCCCCCACCGCGCACCGACTCCGCCCCCGGCGCAATCCGACTCCGCCCCCACCGCGCACTGACTCCGCCCCCGCTGCGCTCCGACTCCGCCGAGGGAAGGGGAGCCCGGTTGCCGTTTCTTCCAACGCGGGAGTCAAAGGGGCAGGACAGCAGCAGGTTCAGAGCCCCGTGTGGCTCTGTGGTCGCTCGATTCCAAAAGACGGTGCGCCGGAAAAAAATAGACTTATCTATCTATCTATAATATTATCAAGGGCGGGCGCGGTGGCTCACGCCTGTAATGCCAGCACTTGGGGAGGCCGAGGTGGGCGGATCACTTGAGCTCAGGAGTTCAAGACCAGCCTGGCCAACTTGGTGAAACGCCGTCTTTACTAAAAATACAAAAGAAATTAGCCAGGCGTGGTGGTGAGTGCCTGGTTGTCCTGTGGCGCCGCCCGCCCACCCGAGTAGTCCCAGCTACTCAGGAGGCTGAGATGTGAAAATCGCTTGAACCCAGGAGAGGTCGCGTGAACCCACGAGAGGGAGGTTGCAGTGAGCCGAGATTGTACTACTGCACTCCAGCCTGGGCAACAGAGTGAGACTCTGTCTCAAAAAAAAAAAAAAAAAAAAAAATTAGCCAGGCATGATGGTGCATGCCTGTAGTCCCAGCTACTGGGGAAGCTGAGGGGGGAGAATCGCTTGAGCCCAGGAGCGAGGCTGCGGTGAGCTATGATGACGCTGCTGCACTCCAGCCTGGGCAAGAGTAAGAGTAAATAAATTAATAAGATATATCTACATCGAATGATAGATTTGGCATGTATTACATCAAGAAAATACCCATAGATGTGTATATCTATGTATGAAAAGTGTGTATATAATTAGATATGCTAAGGATTGGACTTAGGTGAATCTGACGAAAATTTTCTCAGCTCTTCATGTTTTTAATTACTTCTATTTAAAAATCTAAATATCTGAAACTCTTTTTAGTCTGGATAAGCAGAGACTGACTAGAAAATAAAAGGAAAAAATATTTTTAGTCTATTGACTTATACTAATTTTTAAGAGTACCAACCCAGGGCAAGTAAGATCCAAAAACTAAGTCTATTAAATTTGTCACCTACTACTGTCCACATGTAGCGTTGTTTAAAAAGAGAAGAACAGGCCGGGCGCGGTGGCTCACGCCTGTAATCCCAGCACTTTGGGAGGCCGAGGCGGGCGGATCACAAGGTCAGGAGATCGAGACCACAGTGAAACCCCATCTCTACTAAAAATACAAAAAATTAGCCGGGCGCGGTGGTGGGCGCCTGTAGTCCCAGCTACTCAGGAGGCTGAGGCAGGAGAATGGCGTGAATCCGGGAGGCGGAGCTTGCAGTGAGCCGAGATCGCGCCACTGCACTCCAGCCTGGGCCACAGCGCGAGACTCCGTCTCAAAAAAAAAAAAAAAAAAAAGAGAAGAACAACTTTGGTACATATAACACAAACATAAAAGAAAAATGCAACTGCAGAACCAAGTTTTATGTTATTATTAAAATACAATTTTTCTTTTCCTCATTTTTTAAAAATATCCTAAATAATACTGGAAAGCAAAATAAGGTACCTGCTTTTGACCATTTCAAATATAATGGGAAGAGCTGGGTTTTTAAATCGTCCCTATTCCTTTCCAGTCTCTGCCTTTAAAAGAACATAGTTTTGGCGGGTCGCAGTGACTCGTGCCTGTAATCCCAGCACTTTGGGAGGCCGAGGAGGGCGGATTATCTGAGGTCAGGCATTCGAGACCAGACTGGCCCAATGTGGTGAAACCCCATCTCTACTAAAAATACAAAAATTAGCTGGGCGTGGTGGCAGGAGCCTGTAATCCCAGCTACTGGGGAGGCTGAGGCAGGAGAATGGCGTGAACCCGGGAGGCAGAGCTTGCAGTGAGCCAAGATCGCACCACTGCACTCCAGCCTGGGTGACAGAGCGAGACCCTGTCTCCAAAAAAAAAAAAAAAAAAAGGCCAGGCGCGGTGGCTCACGCCTGTAATCCCAGCACTTTGGGAGGCCGAGGTGGGCGGATCACGAGGTCAAGATATCAAAGACCATCCTGGCTAACACGGTGAAACCCCGTCTCTACTGAAAATACGAAAACAAAAAATTAGCCGGTCGAGGTGGCGGGCGCCTGTAGTCCCAGCTACTCAGGAGGCTGAGGCAGGAGAATGGCGTGAACTCAGGGGACGGAGGTTGCAGTGAGCCGAGATCGCGCCACTGCACTCCAGCCTGGGTGACAGAGTGAGACTCCGTCTCAAAAAAAACGAGAAGAAGAAGATATCTTTATCTTTCCAAAAGAATAAACTAGTGGCCAGGGACAGTGGCTCATGCCTGTAATCCCAACACTTTGGGAGACCAAGGTGGGTGGATTGCCTGAGCTCAGGAGTCGGCAACCTGCCTGGGCAACACAGTGAAACCCCATCTCTATTAAAATACAAAAAATTAGCCAGGCGTGGTGGCATGCGCCTGTAGTCCCAACTACTCGGGAGGCTGAGGCAGGAGAATTGCTTGAATCCTGGAGGCAGAGGTTGCAGTGAGCAGAGATCGGGCCACTGCACTCCAGCCTGGGAGACAGAGAGACACTCAAAAAACTAAAAATTAACAAAATAAAATAAACTAGCATTTTAAGTCCATCTTAAAGGAGAGGAAAAAAATATAAAAATTGTTTTCATGCATTTTTCATTTGAGCCTCAGTGAAGCAATAATATTTTAAATTTTTTTTAATTTTGTCACATTTAGTAAATTAATTTTTACAGAAAACTACATAAGGTTAAGCAAACACTGTCAGCCTCGTCAGGACACAACAGGCTTCTCATAAGCCATGACGCTTCAAAACATAAGCCTAAAAGAATGGAATTGTTTCATATTCGTGAAATTAGGACTCCCTTGTTGCGCATTTTTTATAGCAGTTCTGTGAAATTAGTTTGCTCTTAACAATAGAATTGACTTGTCAGTATATTTTGGATGTACACGAACAGAAATAAGGACTAGAAATGCTAGCTTGCCCTTGCCGCTTGATGCGGAAGTCAAGGGTGAGTGAACAAGGGTCAGACTGAAAAAGCTCACATGTCTGGCTAAAGAAATTGTAGTTGGCTACATGGTCAGCTCCCCCAGAGCAGGCCAGCTGTCAAAACATCTAGGAGCTGTCACAAAGGAGTGACAGGCAAAATATATAGTCACAAACTTTACACGTTCTAATCAATAGGAAACAATTGACAGTTATTTTAATGAATTACAAGATAAGCTTTTATTAACAAAACTATAACTTTTCCAATATCGATCCCATGACTACAATCTTCCTCCCAGGAGCTGAAATACTAATAGATCAATTACTGGCATAATTAGTCTCACCCCCACTCCTCCCTCCATCAAAGAACTAATCATTTTTGTGTTTTTTCCCAAAACAGGGTCTCACTCTGTCATCCAGTCTGGAGTGCAGTGGCGCGATCACACCTCACTGCAGCCTCGACCTCCCTGGGCTCAGGTGATCCTCCCACCTCAGCCTCCCGTGGGACCATAGATGCACACCACCATACCGGTTAAGTTTTGTATTTTTTGTAGACATGGGGTCTGGCTATATTGCCCAGGCTGGTCTTGAACTCCTGGACTCAAGCAATCTTCCTGCCTCAGCCTCCCAAAGCACTGGGATTATAGGCATGAGCCACTGTGCCTGGCCTAATCATCTTTTAAATAGATTGTAGGTGGGCATGGTGGCTCACCCCTATAATCCTAGCACTTTGGGAGGCCGAGGTGGGTGGATCACCTGAGGTCAGGAGTTTGACACCAACCTGGGCAACATGTCGAAACCCTGTCTCTACTGAAAACACAAAAATGAGCCCGGCATGGTGGCGGGCGCCCGTAATCCCAGTTACTCGAGAGGCTGAAGCAAGAGAATTGCTTGAACCTGGGAGGTGGACGTTGCAGTGAGCCGAGATCGCGCCACTGCGCTCCAGCTGTTTGCAGCATTGCCAAGTATCTAAAGCTCAGCTCCTGAGCTCTTTAAGACTCCGTCTCGGAAAAAAAAAATAATGTTGAACGGTGAATTGAAACTGGAACTGAAAACCTCAGGACAAGGTGAGAGGTGCTGAGCTGAAGTGAGTAACGCTCCGGACTTGAAATAACTTAGCGTCCGTAGTCCGTTCCCAGGGACCAGGAGTGCTTCCTGCGTGCTGCATGCCCTGTACTAGAGGGAGCAGAAGAGGGCATGAGCACACAAGACACAGGCTTTGACCTTTGGAAGCTTATCCCACGGGAAATGTACTGAGGTGACAACAGAAGGAAGGTCCCATGTCTTGGGAGGGCTGTCATGGCCACATTTCAGCACCATTTATATTAAACACACACACACACACACACACACACATATATATATTTTGTTTTGTTTTGTTTTTTGAGATAGAGTCTCGCTCTGTCGCAAAGGCTGGAGTGCAGTGGCACAATCATGGCTCACTGCAACCTCCACCTCCCAGGTTCCAGTGATTCTCCTGTCTTGGCCTTGCAAGTAGCTGGGATTACAGGTGTGTGCCACCACGCCCAGCTAATTTTTATATTTTTAGCAGAGACAAGGTATCACTACGTTGGCCAGACTGCTCTCGAACTCCTGATCTCAGATGATCCGCCCACCTCGGCCTTCCAAAGTTCTGGGATTACAGGCGTGAGCCACTGCGTTCAGCCATAAACAAATATAAATTTTTAAATCATTGCAGCATCCCTTTACCACCTGCATGGCCATTAACAACATCTCTGACCGAGCTGTTCCCGCTCCACCTTGCCAGCCGTCTGCAGCATTGCCAAGTATCTAAAGTTCAGTTCCTAAGTTCATCCCAAGCCAGCTCAGCATCTTCTAGTTCTATGGTAAACACCTGGTAACTGAAGCTCAGAGCCTCAAAGGCAGCCTTGAATCCTCTCTTCGCCACTTTATCATCAGGCGCCAGGTTCTGTTTTTCTTTTTGGAGACGGAGTTTCGCTCTGTTGCCCAGGCTGGAGTGCAGTGGCAGGATCTCCGCTCACTGCAACCTCCGTCCCCCGGGTTCATGCCATTCTCCTGCCTCAGCCTCCCGACTAGCTGGGACTACAGGCACCCGCCACCCCACTCGGCTAATTTTTTGTATTTTTAGTAGAGACGGGGTTTCACCGTGTTAGCCAGGATGGTCTCCATCTCCTGACCTCGTGATCCGCCCACCTCGGCCTCCCAAAGTGCTGGGATTACAGGTGTGAGCCACTGCACCCGGCCCACCTGCCCTTGTCTCTCCATATCTGTTGCCGCCACCTTCCCGGGGCTCTGGCAGCATTGTTCGGGGACGGAACAGCACGCTGCAGGGGCTCTCATCTCCCCTGCCCCAGCCCATCTCACGGCCTCAGAGGGGTGAATCTCATCACATGACGCTTCTCAGGGCTGCACACAGCTTTTCCTAGGCGGAAACCTCCAATCTAGGTGGAAACCTCCAATGCCGTCTATCGCAGGACACAAATTCTTCTGTAAGATGCTATATGTAAAGGGCTTTGTGGGCCAGACAGTATCTGTTGCAATGAACCAACTCTACTCTTCTTTCTTTATTTTATTTTATTTTATATTTTATTTATTTATTTATTTATTTATTTATTTATTTATTGAGACAGGGTCTTGCTCTGTCACCCAGGCTGGAGTCCAGTGATGTAATCACGGCTCACTGCAACCTGAACCTCCCAGGCTCAAGTGATCATCCCACGTCAGCCTCCCGAGTAGCTGGGACTGCAGGCGTGCCCCCACCACCCCCAGCTAATTTTTTGTATTTTTTGGAGAGACAGGATCTCCCTAGGTTCCCCAGGCTGGTCTCAAACTCCTAGGCTCAAGCGATCCTTCCACCTCTGCCTCCCAAAGTGCTGTGGTTATAGGCGTGAGCCACCACGACCGGCCAGGCTTTGTTCTTTTTTTTTTTTCGCTCTGTCGCCCAGGCTGGAGTGCAGTGGCCGGATCTCAGCTCACTGCAAGCTCCGCCTCCCGGGTTCACGCCATTCTCCGGCCTCAGCCTCCCGAGTAGCTGGGACTACAAGCGCCCGCCACCTCGCCCGGCTAGTTTTTTGTATTTCTTAATAGAGACGGGGTTTCACCGTGTTAGCCAGGATGGTCTCGATCTCCCGACCTCGTGATCCGCCCGTCTCGGCCTCCCAGAGTGCTGGGATTACAGGCTTGAGCCACCGCGCCCGGCCCAGGCTTTGTTCTTTATGAGGCTTATTTACATGGTTAAGGGTTTGCTCAGAGCTTGAAAACCTATTTATATTGTTCTCATATTTCGCAAATGTTTAAGGAAGCAAGAGAAAACCGCGAGTACAAAAGACCGATTTCAATTTTTAAAATTATCACTCGAGAAGAGGACAATAGATATTTCTCAACCTGCTTAATTTCAGTGTGCATTAATCAGAGCGCTTTTATCTTAGCAGTTTTATTGCGCGGTTGTCTGAAATGAGAAAATAAATGGGGTTTAGGAGGAGTTAACATGCGTTGTAGAAACTAAAAGTCAGACTGGTCAAAAATCTCAGCCTTGCCACTAATTGGCTGTGTCACTCAAGCATCTGAATTTCATTTTCCTTATCTGTCAAATAAAAAGTTTAGACAGATCCAGTGGGACGAAGATGAACACAAAGTACGTGCCCCGTGGGAAACGTGATGTATTTATTTGCTTATACGTCCCGCTGTCCTCCCAGACTGAAGCTCCCATGGCTAAGGTAGCACCTCCTGCAGAGCTGGTGTTTACTGAGTGAATCATTCAACACTTGTAAGTAATATCGGCCTCTGATATGTAACAAAGCTGTGAAAAAAAGGGAAGAGGGCGTTAAATTCACTTAATAGGGCATGTCTAGGTTGCTGCACGGTGTGACAGGGAGACCGGCAGATTGGTACCATAGCGCTTGCTGCTAGTTTTAGCCCTTAATTTAATTTGCTGTATAATCAGCTGGGTGTGGTGGCGCATGTCTATAATCCCAGTAGTTTGGGAGGCCGAGGCTTGAGCCCAGGAGTTTGAGACCAGCCTGGGCAACCCAGTGAGACCCCATCTCTATGAAGAAAAAAAAAAAAAATTAGCCAGGCATGGTGGTGCATGCCTGTAGTCCCAGCTACCCTGGAGGCTGAGGTGGGAAGATCACTTGGGCTGGGGAGGTTGAGGCTGCAGTGAGCTGTGATCGTGCCACTGAACTCCAAGCTGGGTGACAGAGCGAGACCTTGTCTGAAAAAATAACAGTAATAATAATTTGGCCAGGCGCAGTGGCTCAAGCCTGTAATCCCAGCACTTTGGGAAGCCAAGGTGAATAGATCACCTGCATATTTTCCCTGAATTAAGTAGGGAAAAAAAACAAAAGCAACAGAGAACAGTCACTATTAACAGACAAGCTTCCTTGGTGTGTCCATTTCTCCCACCACCTTCCTTCTTGGGGCTCACGTGCAAATGGTCCCAGAGGGCTCATGGCCACAGCAGCGTTGTATGGGTGTCCTAGTTCCACTCAGGGGACACCCACGGTTCACAAAGTGGGAAATTCTTTACCTCATATTGGTTTCTAACACTTTTAACATCACATTTTCGCCAGGCATGCCAGTGCTGTAATCCCAGCACTGTGGGAGGCCGAGGCGAGAAGATCGCTTGATCCCAGGAGTTCAAGACCAGCCTTGGCAACGTGGCAAAACACCAAAACACCATTTCCACAGAATCAAAAAAAATCAGCTGGGTGCGGTGTGTGTGCCTGTAATCCCAGCACTGTGGGAGGCTGTAGTGGGAGGATCCCTAGAGCCCAGCAGTTCAAGGTTGCAGTGAGTCGTGATCACACCACTGCACTCCAGCCTAGGCCACACAGCAACACCCTGTCTCAAAAAAAAAAAAAAAAAAAAAAAAAATCACATTGATTTTTCTCCACCTTTTTCTTCTTCTTTTTTTCAGGAGGCATCTTAATTGTTTTTTTGTTTTCTGTTTGTTTTTTTTTTGAGACAGAGTCTCGCTTTGTCGCCAGTCTGGAGTGCAATGGCATGATCTCAGCTCACTGCAACCTCAGCCTCCTGAGTAGCTGGGTTACAGGAGTGGGCCACTACACCCAGCTAATTTTTTGTATTTTTAGTAGAGATGGGGTTTCGCCATGTTGATCAGGCTTGAAACTGGGAGGTGGAGGTTGCAGTGAGCCAGGATCACGCCACTGCACTCCAGTCTGGGCAACAAGAGCGAAACTCTGTCTCAAGAAAAAAGAAAAACAAGTGAATTTGGGCTGAATGCCGCGGCTCACGCCTGTAATCCCACCACTTTGGAAGGCTAAGAAGGGAGGATCAGTTGAGCCCAGGAACTTGAGTTCCACCTGGGCTACAGAGTAAGACCCCGTCTCTCCAAAAAAAATGCAAAAATTAGCCTGGTATGGTGGAGCTTATCTGTAGTCCCAGCTACTCAGGAGGCTGAGGTAGGAGGATCGCTTGAGCCCAGGAGGTCGAGGCTACAGTTAGCTGAAATTGCGCCACTGCACTCCAGCCTGGGCGACAGAGTGAGATCCTGTCTCAAAAAAAAAAAAAAAAAGGCCGGGCGCGGTGGCTCAAGCCTGTAATCCCAGTACTTTGGGAGGCCGAGACGGGCGGATCACAAGGTCAAGAGATCAAGACTATCCTGGCTAACACGGTGAAACCCCGTCTCTACTAAAAAATACAAAAAACTAGCCGGGCGAGGTGGCAGGCGCCTGTAGTCCCAGCTACTCGGGAGGCTGAGGCAGGAGAATGGCATAAACTTGGGCGGCAGAGCTTGCAGTGAGCTGAAATCCGGCCACTGCACTCCAGCTTGGGTGACAGAGCGAGACTCCGTCTCAAAAAAAAAAAAAAACCTGAATTTACATGGAATCACTGTTGTGACATTTTAACATCTTTTCTCTATAGTTATTGTACAAAGAAGATCATCTTTTTTTCAAAAAAATTTTCAAGAAAAAAATACTTTCAGGTTTTTCCACGGACTTAAAAGTATGAGACCACTATAACGAATGTATCTTGCTTATTTGGGAGCCTGGCAAAACATGAATGAAATGTTGTATGCAAAGTCTCTTTTTCTATTAGTCGGAGGCTGAAAGCCTTTGAAACAACCTGATCGGGGGGTGGTATTGTGTAAGACCGTGACCTAAAAACAGCCTGTCAGGTCCCTGGAATCCCATTTTTCAGCAGCAGGGCGTGATCGTAATGGGCTTTATTGACATCATAAATCGGAGAGCATGGATGGTATCCATTTCCAGTTGTTTAATTGAAGAAATGAAAGATCTTATAATGTGGAGTTGACATGGAGGGTTTGTCAAGCTACAATACAATTTTGCAAGAGCTCTGACCTTGGGTCATAAAATGACTGATCAAGAGGGAACATTTTGTCGTACTGTAGAAGTGACTGTATGGACTTCTTTTATTCTTAGCTCTAATCCCAACGGAGAGAACCAACTGCTTCTGACCGCGTTCTGTTTCTTTTCTTTTCTTTTTTTTTTTTTTTTTGAGGCAGAGTCTCGCTCTGTTGCCCAGGCTGGAGTGCAGTGGCCGGATCTCAGCTCACTGCAAGCTCCGCCTCCCGGGTTCACGCCATTCTCCTGCCTCAGCCTCCCGAGTAGCTGGGACTACAGGCGCCCGCCACCTCGCCCAGCTAATTTTTTGTATTTTTTAGTAGAGACTGGGTTTCACCGTGTTAGCCAGGATGGTCTCGATCTCCTGACCTCGTGATCCGCCCTTCTCGGCCTCCCAAAGTGCTGGGATTACAGGCTTGAGCCACCGCGCCCGGCCCGCGTTCTGTTTCAACCCAGAGTGACTCTGTGGGCAAATCAATACAAGTATTATCATTTTAAAATAAGCTATGATTAAATAATAAAATAAGATAAACTTTTATTATTTATTTATTTATTTTGAGACAGAGTTTCGCTCTTGTTGCCCAGGCTGGAGTGCAGTGGCGCCATCTCTGCTCACTGCGACCTCCGCCTCCCGGATTCAAGCGATTTTCCTGCTAATTTTTGTTTTTTTAGTAGAGACGGAATTTCGCCATGTTGGCCATGCTGGTCTTAAACTCCTGGCCTCAAGTGATCCTGGCCTGAGCCTTTCAAAGTGCTAGGATTACAGGCCTGAGCCACCGCGCCCGGCCTTTCCATCTTCCTAATGTAAGGGGTTCTTACAAGGGTGAACAGGTGGGCGTGAGCAACCTGGATGCAAACAGGTGAAGCCACAGCATATCACAGACAGTCTCTGGCTTTTGTGGGTTTGGGAACAGCAAATTGCAGACGGTCCCTGGCTTTCCTGGGTTTGGGAACTTTAAGATGCTTGACACAGTTGAGTGTAAAAGAATGATACGTTTTCTCACAACTTGTAAGATTTGAGAAGTGCTGACAGCCCTAGAGATGAGAACGGTGGTGTCTATTAAAATGCAGCGTGACATCGTCTAAGACTCATTTATATAAGGTTTAAAAATAAGCAGAAGAAATACATGGCTTTACAAGTTCAGTCGTGGTTACCCTTGCTGAGGAGGGGGTAGGCAGAGGAAGGGGAGGAAGGGGAGTGAGGGGGGTTCTGGGGTGCTGGTTACCTTCTGTTCCTTGGTCTGAGCAATGGTAAATGGTCCCCTTTGTGAAAATTCATTGAGTTGTACACTGATGGCTTGGGCACTTCTATGTATGTGATATTCAATACATTTTTTGAAAAAGTCAAAATGGGCCAGACATAGTGGTTCATGCCTGTAATCCCAGCACTTTGGGAGGTGGAAGCGGGTGGACTGCTTGAGCTCAGGAGTATGAGACCAGCCTGGGCAACATGGTGAAATCCCATCTCTACAAAAAATAGCCAGGCGTGGTGACTCACCTATAGTCCCAGCTACTTGGGAGCCTGAGGTGGGACAATCACCTGAGCCCAGGGAAGTTGAGGCTGCAGTGAGCTGTGTTTGTGCTGCTGCACTCCAGCCTGGGTGACAGAACAAGACCTTATCTCGAAAAAAAGAAAAAAAAAAAAAAAGGGCTGGGCACAGTGGCTCAAGCCTGTAATCCCAGCACTTTGGGAGGCTGAGCTGGACACATCACCTAAGGGCGGGAGTTTGAGACCAGACTGGCCAACGTGGAGAAACCCCATCTCTACTAAAAATACAAAATTAGTCTGGAGTGGTGGTACGTGGTGCTCACGCCTGTAATCCCAGCTATTCGGGAGGCTGAGGCAAGAGGATCGCTTGAACCCAGGAGGTGGAGGTTGCAGTGAGCCGAGATAGTGCCATTGCACTCCAGTCTGGGTAACAAGAGCAAAATTCTGTCTCAAAAAAAAAAAAAAAGTAAAAATTGAGTATAGAGGAATCTTTGTCAGTCTTTTACAGAAAGTCGATATGAGAATTGTCTATCTAATAGAATTTTTAAAATAGGTGTTATTTTTTAGAAGAGTTTTAGATATACAGAAAAATTGAGAAACTAGTTCATGGAGTTTCTATATGCCCTAGGCCCAGTTTCCCCTAGGCAACTGGTGTGGGCCAGGCACAGTGGCTCACGTCTGTCATCCCAGCACTTTGCGAGGCCGAGGTGGGGGACTCACCTGAGGTCAGGAGTTCGACCAGCCTGACCAACAAGGTTAAAACCTATCTCTAGTAAAAATACAAAAATTAGCTGGGTACGGTGGCGCATGCCTGTAATCCCAGCTACTCGGGAGGCTGAGGCAGGAGAATCACTTGAACCTGGGAGGCAGAGGTTGCAGTGAGCCGAGATCGAGCCACTGCACTCCAGACTGGGCAACAGAGCAAGACTCCATCTCAAAAATAAATAAATAAATAAATAAAATAAAAAATATATTAGTATGGTGCATTTTTTACAAAGAATAAACCCGTATTGCTACATAAGTAGTAACCAAAGTCGGTACTTTATTCAGGTGTCCTTACTCTTCCCCAATTTTTCTGCTCCAGGCCCCCACATCGCCTTTGGTCACCACATCTCCCTGGGCTCCTCTGGGCTATGAGTGTTTCTGGTGACCTGGACAGTTTTGAGGAATGCTGGTGTGGGATCGTATAGCAGGAGTTTGAGACCAGCCTGGTCAACATGGTGAGATCCTGTTTCCACTAAAAATACAAAAATTAACTAGGCGTGGTGGCGCATGCCTGTAATTCCAGTTCAGGCGATTCTCCTGCCTCAGTCTCCCGAGTAGCTGGGATTACAGGCACCCGCCACCAAGCCCAGCTAATTTTTGTATTTTTAGTAGAGACAGCTACCATGTTGTTCAGAAATGATCTCAAACTCTGAAACCTCAAAATGATCCACCATGGCAGACTTTCAAGTGCTGGGATTACAGGCGTGAGCCACCCGTATTGACGACTTGTAATTTAACGTTTTCAGATACGAAGGCAGTGGTGCTGTAAAATTAAAACTTTATTATGCAGGGTGCCTGTTTTTGTTTTCATGTTTGTTTTGTTTGTTTTGAGATGAGTCTTGCTCTTATTGCCCCGCTTGGAAAAGTCCAGACCTAGAATGCTGATGAGCCAAGATAAGCGCCACTGCATTCAGCAGGGTGACAGAGTGAGACCCTGTCTCAAAAACTTCTAAAAAGAACATCATGGAAAATTACATTTTATTTGACTTCTCTACATATGAAATACAATTAATGTTTTTAAAACTTTGGAGTTGGCCAGATGCGGTGGCTCACCTATATAATCCCAGCACCGGGAGGCTGAGGCAGAGAGGAAGATCATCTAGTCAGGAGTTCAGAACAGCCTGATCAACGTGACAAAACTAATCTCTGCTAAAAATACAAAAATTAGCCAGAGGCGTGGTGGTGAAGCCTGTAATCCCAGCTGCTTGGGGAGGCTGAGACAGAAGTGCTTGAACCTGGGATGCAGAGAAGGTTACTGATGGCTGAATCGCACCACTGCACTCAACCTGGGTGACAGAGTGAGACTCTGTCTCAAAAAGTACCTGGGGAGTCTACGTTTTATCCAGCAACCCGGCTCAGGACCTCCCCCAGCAAGGCCTGGGACGCCCTGCCTCTGTCACTTCCTCACCAAAGCTCAGCAAACCCTGCATTCTGGATTTCTTCCAGTGCTGGGAACAATTCAAGCTCTTTCCCAGCCCAGGGCCTTTGTGCAGCGTGTTCTATATTGCTGGAACCCTCTTCACACACCTGGCTCCTTCTCACTCATGAGGTTTCAGCGTAAATGTCTCCTCCTCAGAACACCCAGCTCACCAGGCCAGCTATGGTGAGGCCCCTTTAGTCCCAGCTACTCAGGAGGCTGAGGTGGGAAGATCACCTGAGCACAGGAGTTCCAGGCTGCAATGACCCATGACTGCATCACTACTCCAGCCTGAGTGACAGAGCGAGACCCTGTCTCTAAAACAAAAATAATTAATTAACTAAAAATTAAAAGGGCTGGGCCAGGTGGCTCACACCTATAATCCTAGCACTTTGGGAGGCTGAGGCGGGTGGATCACCTGAGTGTTTGAAGACCAACTTGACAACATGGAGAAACCCCATCTCTACTAAAACACAAAATTAGCTGGGCTCAGTGGCGCGTGCCTGTAATCCCAGCCATTTGAGAGGCTGAGGGCAGGAGAGAATGGCGGCAGACAGGAGGCGGAGGAGGTTGGAGTGAGGCGGTCGTAGCCATTGCACTCCAGCCTGGGCAACAGAGAATGAAACTCTGTCTCAAAAAGCCAAGTAGCGGTGGCTTACCTGTAATCCCAGCACTTTGGGAGGCGGGTGCCGGCCAGATCACGCAGTCCAGGAGATCGCGGGTCAGGAGATCAGGGGACCATCCTGGCTAACACGGTCTCCTTTAGCCTTATTACATTCTTAAATTTAAGTTATGTCAGCCAGAAGTAATCCCAGCACTTTGAGAGGCCAAGGCGGGTAGATCACGAGGTCAGGAGTTCAAGACCAACCTGACCAACATGGTGAGCTCTGTCTCTGTAAAAATATAAAAATTAACTGGGTGTGGTAGCGCGCCTATAGTCCCAGCTACTCAGGAGAGAAGGCTGAGAGGCAGATGAACCTGGGAGGCAGAGGTTGCAGTGAGCCACGAGAAATGCACCATAGAACTCCAGCCTGGGCAGCAGAGCAAGAAGACTCCGTCTCAAACAAAAATTAAGTTATGATTAAGTTATGTGAATTATATTTTCTTCAGCATCCAGAACCTTCAGCATGAATTAACATTGAAGGAAACTTCCTAAATGTTGACTTTCTGGCAATCTCTTGTAAAGTCTGTATTAAACTTTTCTTCCCTGTCTAGCATTGAAATAAACATGAAACACACTGGAGTTTGGTGGAAGAATTGTGAGGGAGTGGCTTAGGATTTGTGAAAAAGTTCCTGATTTATTGAGTCAAAGTCAAAATGCTCCATTACGGCTTCCAGGTACAGATAGACCAACTGTAAACGATATGGTTGAGAAGGCGGAAAAGTGATGGAGTTATCAGCCCGAAAATCAGGAAAGGCTGCCTCGATGGAGTTTCAATCGGGAAATTCCCAGGGTAACCTACAGTGAGTGCATATAGAGCTGCACCAGTGTAATCGGCCAACATACAACCATGCAATTTGCATACAAGATGCAGGTTTGCAATTTGGTTTCCCAGACTTTGTGTTTCTTTTTGAGACAAGGTCTGCTCCGTTACCCAGGCTGGAGTGAGTCACATAAGGTGTGATCTCGGCTCACTGCAGAAAGCCTCTACCTCCTGAGCTCTAGTGATCTTCCCATCTCAGAATCTCAAGCCAGGCATTAGGGACCACAGGCACACACCACCACCTGGCAGCAGTGTACTTTTTGCAGAAAAGAGACATTTGTGATGTTGCTAGTTGATCTTGAACCATGATAGAATCCTCAACCTCGACTGCCCAAAGTGCTGGGGACCTAACATGTTACATTCCAATGGCCAGCCAGATTTTATATAAATAACATATTTCTCCTAAATAGCTTGTTTTTCTTTTTCCTTTTTAAATACAGTCTCACTGTCACCCAGGCTAGAGTGCAGTGGCGTCTTGGCTCACAGCCTCTCAACCTCCTAAGCTCAATCCTCCTGCCTCAGCCACCTGAGTAGCTGAGTCTGAGCGTCGCCATCACACCTGGCTAAGTTTTGTATTTTTAGTAGAGACAGCGGGGGCTTCACTATGTTGGCCAGGCTGGTCTCGATCTCCCCTGACCTCAGTGATCCATACCTCGGCCTCCCAAAGTGCTGGGATTACAGGCCATTGGTACTGCACCGGCCTAATTTGGAGTTTTTATTTTGGAGTGGATGGGCTGGCTGAATTCTGAGGAAAAGCTCAATTCAGTTATGGATGGATCTTGTTCCTCACTTATCAGAGATCCCAGGCAGCTGAGGCGTGTCTCCTTTGGTCCAGCCTGGGTTGCCTTGACGCTCCCTCTGTGCAGGGGGAGGCGGAAAGGTACCTGCAGGCTGCCGTCTGTACCCCGGGATCTGGGGGCGCCTGATGAAGTATTTAGCGTTTTAATCATCTCACAATCACCCGGACACTTTTCCCTGTCTCTATTAAAAATACAAAAATTAACTGGGTGTGGTGGCACGCCTATAGTCCCAGCTACTCAGGAGGCTGAGGCAGATTGAACCTGGGAGGCAGAGGTTGCAGTGAGCCGAGAATGCACCATAGAACTCCAGCCTGGGCAACAGAGCAAGACTCCGTCTCAAAAAAAAAAAAAAAAATTAAGTTATGATTAAGTTATGTCGAATTATATTTTCCTAGGCATCCAGAACCTTCCAACATGAATTAACGGTAAGGGAAACACCTAAATGTTGTTTCTGGCAATCTCTTGTAAAGTCTGTGTTAAACTTTTCTTCCCTGTCTAGCATTGAAATCGCTGTAGAACACATAGATTTGGTGTGAGGTGGCTTCGTTGTGAAAAAGTTCCTGGTTATTGAGTCAAAGTCAAGCCATCGTGCAGCCAGGTACGGATGGGCCAACTGCCAAACGATGGTTGAGAAGGCGGAGAAGAGTGATGGAGTTATCAGCGAAATCAGAGCTGCCTCGATGGGTTTCCAATCGGAAATTCCCAAGGGTAACCCTACAGTGAGTGCATAAAGCTACTCAGTGTAATCAGTAGCATACAACTTCTGTACAATTTGCATAAGATGCACAGGTTGCAATTTGGTTTCAGACTTTGTGTTTCTTTTTTTTTTTTTTTTTTTTTTGAGACAAGGTCTCGCTCCGTTACCCAGGCTGGAGTGGAGTGCATGGGTGTGATCTCGGCTCACTGCAGCCTCTGCCTCCTGGGCTCTAGTGATCTTCCCATCTCAGAATCTCAAGTAGTGGGGACTACAGGCACACACCACCACACCTGGCTAATGATTGTATTTTTTGCAGAGAAAGGATTTTGCGATGTTGCCCAGGTTGATCTTGAACCCTTGAGCTCAAGAGATCCTCCAACCTCGACTGCCCAAAGTGCTGGGATTACAAGCATGAGCCGCTGTGCCCAGCCTGGTTTCAGATTTTTATAAATAACATATTATTTCCTCTAAATAGCTTGTTTTTCTTTCCTTTTTTTTTTTTTTTTTTTTTTAATACAGTCTCACTTTGTCACCCAGGCTAGAGTGCAGCGGCGCGATCTTGGCTCACTGCAGCCTCTCAACCTCCTAAACTCAAGCAATCCTCCTGCCTCAGCCACCTGAGTAGCTGAGTCTACAGGCATGCGCCATCACACCTGGCTAAGTTTTGTATTTTTAGTAGAGACGGGGGCTTCACTATGTTGGCCAGGCTGGTCTCGATCTCCTGACCTCAAGTGATCCGCCCACCTCGGCCTCCCAAAGTGCTGGGATTACAGGCGTGAGCCACTGCACCCGGCCCTAATTTGGGTTTTTTGTTACAGGTGGATGGAGCTGAATTCCTGAGGAAAAGCTCAATTCAGTTATGGATGGATCTTGTTCCTCCTTATCAGGGGATCCCCGAGAGAACGCTGGGCGTGTCCTCCTTTGGTCCAGCCTGGGTTGCAGCTTCGACGCTCCCTCTGTGCAGGGCGGAAGGTACCTGCAGGCTGCCCGTCTGTACCCCGGGATCTGGGGGACGCCTGATGAAGTATTTGCGTTTAATCATCATCCTGATGCGGACGCTTTTAGGAGCAATGACTGAGACTGGGAGGGATTATAAATACTCAGATGACAGGAAATCTTCAGCTGTCTTCCACCATCACTCTTCGAAAACATTAGTGTCTCATCTCGATAACGAAACAATGTCAGCGCATCCTGAGAGCATCTGGCTCACGTCTCCATTCAAGGCTGTGCCCATTGAACCCGGCTGTTTTGAATATTAGACTCTTTTATCAGATTTTCTGACCATCCGCCTTCCGCTCCTCACAGACCTTGGGTTTCAGAGAAAAGGCTCCTGGATTTCAATGCAATCCATTCTCTTCTGGGGACACATGAGGTAAGCAACCTATGGGAGGCTTTTTTCTCTTTTTTCTTTTTTCCTTGCCTTAAAAAAAAATCTTTTGTTGGAGTTTGCTTCACTGGTAGGAAAGCCGACACCTGTGTGGACAGGTTGTCTGCACCCACTCACAAATTCATTCATGCGTTGCGTGCTTTTCGGAGCCGGCATGGCCCTAATCTTTGAGGAGCTCACAGTTGGAAGGGACGGGAGTATCCAGGCGGTGGAGGTCCCCACTGGCTTAGTTATGTTTGGTTTGGGGTTAGGACGTAGAGCAAAAACAGGGCTTGGTTTAGCACTGCTCCCAATTTGCTGACATTTATTTTTACTAATCATCCCTTAAAAAAAGAATCGGGAGGCCCGGTGCGGTGGTTCACACCTGTAATCCAAGCAATTTAGTAGGCCGAGACGGGCGGATCACAAGGTCAGGAGATCGAGACCATCCTGGCTGACACGGTGAAACCCCGTCTCTACTAAAAAATACAAAAACTTAGCCGTGAGGTGGCGGGCTTCTGTAGTCCCCAGCTACTTGGTAGGCTGAGGCAGGAGAACATGTAAACCCAGGAGGTGGAGAGCTTGCAGTGAGCTGTGATCTGGCCACTCACTCCAGCCTGGGTGACAGAGCAAAGACTCCGCCTCAAAAAAAAAAAAAAAAAAAAAAAAGACCAGCCTGGCCAACATGGTGAAACTCTGTCTCTACTAAAATACAAAAATTAGCCAGGCATGGTGGCGCACACCTGTAATCCCAGTTACTCAAGAGGCTGAGGCAGGAGAATCGATTGAACTCAGGAGGCAGAGATTGCAGTGAACCAAGATCACGCCATTGCACTCAAGCTCAGGGCTACGCACAGAGCAAGACTCGGGTCTGAAAACAAGAAACTAAGAATCAGGCTGGGTATGGTGGCTCACACCTGTAATCCTAGCACCTTGGGAAGCCAAGACAAGAGGATCTCTTGAGCCCAGGAGTTTGAGACCAACCTGGGCAATGTGGCAAGCCCTCGTCTCTTAAAAACAAAGTTAAACTTTAGCCAGGCGTGGTGGTGTGCACTTGTAGTCCCAGCTACTCGGGAGGCTGGAGTGAGACAATCGCTATTCGATTTAATTCCAAATGATCAATTGCAAACTGATTTTCTTTTATTCTCTTTTTTTAGAGAGTCTTACTCTGTCTCCAGGCTGGGAGTGCAGTGGCATGATCTTGGCTCACTGCAACCTCCTCGGGCCTCCCAGGTCTTCATGCCATTCTGCCTCAGCTCTTCAGAGTAGCTGGGACTACAGGCACCCGCCACCACGCCCAGCTAATATTTTGTATTTTTAGTAGAGACGGGGTCTCAATCTCCTGACCTCGTGATCCACCCTCCTCAGCCTCCCAATCCATCTCAAAAAAAATTAGCTGGGCGTGGTGGCACGTGCCTGTAGTCCCAGCTACTTGGGAGGCTGAGGCAGGAAAATCGCTTGAACCCAGGAGATGTAGGTTGCGGTGAGCCGAGATTGCGCCACTGCACTCCAGCCTGGGTGACAGAGCGAGATTCCATCCCCTCTGCTCAAAAAACAAAAAAAAAGAAAGATGTGGTCTTACTGATCAGAGGGTAAAGCAGAGAAAATCTAGGTTGCACCATCATCAAGCAACAAGTAGCATTCCTGGGACTTGTTTGCAAAGACGAAAAAACCTCACAGACGTGATGTGCAGATACAGTGCCGGCTGTGCTGGCTTGTAGAAAAAGACAGAATAGCTGGGCGCGGTGGCTCACGTCTGTAATCCCAGCTGAGGCCGTGAGGTGGGGCAGATAGATCAATCTGAGGCCAGGAGTTTGAGACCAGCCTGGCCAACACAGCGAAACCCCGTCTCTACTAAAAATACAAAACTTAGCCGGGCGTGGTGGCGAGCGCCTGTAATCCCAGCTACTCGGGAGGCTGAGGCAAGAGAATAATTTGAACCTGGGAGGCAGAGGTTGCAGTGAGTCAAGACCGTAAGAGTCGATCTTCTGACCTCGTAATCCACCCAGTGTGCTGGGATTATAGGCATGAGCCACCGTGCCCAGCCCACTTCTTTTTTTTTTAATCTTTATTATTATTATTAATAATTTTTGAGACAGGGTCTTAAGTGATCCTCCTGCCTCAGCCTCCCGAGTAGCTGGGAGTGTAGGCACACACCATGCCCAGCACACACCATGCCTGACTAATTTATTTTTTGTAGAGATGAGGGTCTCACTATGTTGCCTAGGCTGGTCTTGAAGTCCTGGCCTCAAGCAACCCTCCTGCCTTGGCCTTCCAATGTGCTGGGATTACAGGTGTGAGCCACTATGTCCAGCCTACAATGCTTTTTGAGATGGACTCTTACTCTGTCACCCAGGCTGGAGTGCAGTGGCACACCCCGCCTCACTGCAACCTCTGCCTCCTGAGTTCAAACAATTCTTCCACCTCAGCCCCTCAGTAGCTGGGACTACAGGTGAGACACATGCCTCGCTATTTTTTGTATTTTTAGTAGAGATGGGGTTTTGCCATGTTGGCCAGGCTGGTCTGGAACTCCTGACCTCAGGTGATCTGCCCGCCTCGGCCTCTCAAAATGTTGGGATTACAGGCGTGACCCACCATAACTGGCCTACACTGCTTTTTTTTTTTTAAGATGGAGTCTCGCTCTGTCACCCAGGCTGGGAGGCAGTGGCGTGGTCTAGCTCACTGCACTCCGGGCCCTGGGTTCAAGTACTCTCCTGCCTGGATTCCCAAGTAGCTGAGACTACAGACATGCACTACCGCACCCGGCTAATTTTTGTATTTTAGTAGAAACAGGATTTTGTTGTGTTGGCTGGGCTGGTCTCAAACTCCTGACCTCAAGTGATCTGCCTGCCTCAGCCTCCCAAAGTGCTGGGATTACAGGCGTGAACCACTGCACCCGGCCTACACTGCTTTTAAGTCTTACATTGTGCACCAGAGAAGAGTCAAACAAAGCAAAATTAGCGGCAGAAAGCATCCCCTTGTTTCTCGGTACCCACGACCCAGGTGTGTCGCAGAGCAGACCCGGTGAAAGCGTGCACGCTCAGGAAAGGCACAGGAACTGACATTTTACCACGGTCCCTGAAGGGGCAGAAAGTAGGCCCTGAGAGGCACAGATGCCAAAAATGATGGTCAGGAATCAATGGGGAAGCGTGTTTGTGCGGCGCTATTGGCATCTGACGTGTTTGTTATAATTGGCTCCCGCCAGCCCTGTCTCCTTTATTAATTGCACGTATTCCTCTTCACGAAAGTGACATGCCGATGGCAGCGACATGGGCTTGAAGACGAGGGTGCCTTTCGATCTAAGCCTGAAGTCACATTTGTGACCCAAACCGAAGACAGAGAGGAGCCCAAAGGTCACTTCTCCAGGAACGTCTGGATGGGTGGCTTATTGGAGCCGCTCGCCTAATTGTACCACCTTGAGGTAGCCACATAGTGACAGTTTTCCTGCGTCCCTTAAATCGTGATGCTCGATAGGACGACTCTGCCTGAAGCCCTCCGGCAGCTGGAGTTTCGTTCTGCAGACAAGGACAACAAGGCCATTCCAAAAATTTCCAGAATTCAGCCACTCAGTTCACCAGTGAATGCTAAGACCGTGGGCTCAAGTTCAAGGAGAAACGGATGTGCACATGATACTAAAGTATCAAAACCAAAACAGTGATCTGGCTGGGCGCGGTGGCTCACACCTGTAATTCCAACACTTTGGGAGGCTGAGAGGGGTGGATCACCTAAGGTCAGGAGTTCGAGACCAGCTTGGCCAAAAAGGCAAAACCCCATCTCTACTAAAAAACAAAAATTATCTGGGCGTGGTGGCGCATGCCTGTAATTTCAGCAACTCCAGAGGCTGAGACAGGAAAATCCCTTGAACCCGGGAGGCAGAGGTTACAGAGAGCTGAGACTGCGCCACTGCATTCCAGCCCGGCATGGTTTACACTGCATCTCAAAACAAAAACAAACAAAAAAACACATTGGTCTTCTTTGAGGCTGAGCAGTGACTGGTGCCTATAATCCCAACACTTTGGGAGGCCAACGCAGGAAGATTGCTTGAAGCCAGAGTTCTCAGGACCAGCCTGGACATGAAGCAAGACCCTCAATACCATAGTAAAAACATGTACAATATTACCTTAAAATTTTGGCAGGTACCCCACAGTCCCAGTTACTGGAGAGGCTAAGGTGAGACCACCATTTGAAGCCTGAGGCCGCAAGTTGTTTGAGATTGCAATTCACTGCACTCCAGCCTGAAAACAAGTGAGACCTTGTCTCAAAAAAAAAAGAAGATGAAAAGAAAAGAAAATGTGACTGGGCATTATGACTCACACCTGTAATCCCAGAACTTTGGGAGGCCAATGCACTCCATCATCGTACCTTTGCGCCGTGGCTCACACCAGCTTCGCCGCCGTCGTTCGCCTCGCCGTACCAGCCGCGCTGCGGTGCTCGCAAATTGCTACCGGTGCTTTGCTGCGGCGTTACTGTTCCCCGCAGCCGGAGCGCAGTGAGCCGGTACGGTTACCGGCCCGCCATGCAGGAGCATTTCCTGCCTCAAAAAAGAAAAAAGAGGCCGGGCGTGTCGCCTGTGGCCCAGCACGGTGGTGCAGATTCACTGGCGGAGCGATCTGAGCAGATTGCATATCTGCGGGACCTGCGCAGTCAAACCTGTGTTGGTCACGGGCCAACTCGTAATTTATAAGAAAAGATTTTTGTTTTAAAGCGGAGACGGAGTTCGCTGAAATGCTTCAGGCGTAGTGCGTTTTCGACTCACCGTAAAGCCCGGCCCGCTCATACACCATTCTCCTGCCTCAGCCTCCCAAGCGGACTACAGGCGCCACCTTTCAGTTACTTTATATTTGCAGAGATGCTGCCACCATGTTAACCGGGCTGGTCTTGAACTTCGGACTGCGTGATCCTCGCCTCTGGCTCCCCAAAGCGGGATTATAGGCATGAGCCACTGCACCCGGCCGCAAGGTTTTAAAATGTTTATAAACGAGAAAGAAAAACAGCCAGGCTTTTCCAGCACCTTCTGGAGCCACCTGAGGTCACTGCCTTGCTGCACTGCATCCTCAGAACTGCTCAATCAATAGCTACATCTTTATAGTAAATACTTGTGTCCGTGGGGCTTTATTGGTCTCCGGCACGGGAGCTGTCAGGAGCACTTTCGTCAGCAGAGCAAAACCATTGATTTTTCTGCCCATTCGTCCAGGGCACAAACTGGCCAGTTGCCGCGGCCGGACTAGAACTGAGGGCCCAGCCAGTATTTCAGAACCCCCAGCACGGGTCCCAGCAAGGGTGGATGAAACGGTCTCTCCCCAGTCAATCACATTCCGGTGCAGTGTAACTTCCAAGAAAGAGGCCAGACAAGGCTGGGCGCGGTGTCTCACGCCTGTAATCCCAGCACTCACGAGGCCGAAGGGTGACTACTGAGGTCAGGAGTTCAAGACCAGCTTGGCCAACATAGTGAAACCCCATCTCCACTAAAGGCTGCACCGCCTGGCCGGCCGGGCTTAGTGGCCTGCCTGCAATCCCAGTACCTTTGGGAGGCCGACAAGGGACACGCAGGTCAGGACTGCACCATCCTGGCTAACACGGTGAAACCCCGTCTCTACTAAAAAAATACAAAACTAGCCGGGCTGGAAAGTGGTGGTGCCTGTAGTCCCAGCTACCGTGGGAGGCTGAGGCAGGAGAAGTATGAACTCCGGAGGCGGAGCTTGCAGTGAGCTGGAGATCTCTGCCCACGTACCCAGCCTGGCTACAGAGCGACTCTGTCTCAAAAAAAAAAAAAAAAAAAAAAAAAATCAGCCTTGGCGTGGTGGCACGCTCCTATAACCCCAGCTACCTCGGAAGTCTGAGTGCAGTGGCACGCTGAACCTGGAGGTGGAGGTCGCATTGAACCAAGATTGCACCACTGCACTCCAGCCTGGGCAACAGAGTTAGACTCCGCTTCAAAAAAAAAGAGGCCAGGTGTGGTGGCTCACACCTGTAATCCCAGCAGTTTGGGAGGCTGAGGTGGGTGGATCATGAGGCCAAGAATTCAAGACCAGCCTGGCCAACATGATGAAACCCCTTCTCTACTAAAAATCCAAAAAAATTTGCCGGCGTGGTGGCAGGTGCCTGTAATTCCAGCTACTTGGGAGGCTGAGGTAGAGAATTGCTTGAACCCGGGAGGCAGAGGTCGCAGTGAGCCAAAATTGCGCCACTGCACTCCAGCCTAGCAACAGACTGAGACTCCATTTCAAAAAAAGAAAAAAAAGAAAGAGGCCAGGCACAGTAGCTCACGTCTGTAATCCCAGCACTTTGGGAGCCTGAGGCAGATGAATTGCTTGAGCCCAGCAGTTTGAGGCTACCCTGAGTAACATATGAGACCCTATCTCTACCAAAAATGTAAAAATTAGGCGTGGTGACGCAAGCCTGTGGTCCCAGCTACCCAGGAGGCTGAGGTGGGAGGATTGCTTGAACCTGGGAGGCGGAGGCTGAAGTAAACTGAGATTGCACCACTGCACTCCAGCCTAGGCAATAGAGTGAGACCCTGGCTCAAAAAAAAAAAAAAAGAAAAATACGGAAAGAAAAGGTAAAGCACCTTTGGTCCAAAGAGGATCTCAGGGAATCACAGGAGGGTTCTTTTGCCATTTTTCTGGGGTCCTGATCCCTGGGGGCCAGCAAGAACCATCACAGAACACTCAGTGGGGCGGCAGCTGGCCGCGCTGCTGGCTGGAAGCATCGGGTGAGGCTGCAACCCGTGTGTGCACCGAGAGCTCCCGGCTGGCAAACGCACACACTCTCACGACTGACTGAACTGTTCCTGACGGTTGTGAGGTGTTCACAATTGCACTGTGTTGTTCTTAATCGCTTTGCAAATAGAACCTGTGTGTGCGTGCTCTGTAGGTCAACATAGATGGTGCCTGTCTCTGGGGAGAGCAAAAGAATTAAACCTCGGAGTTTGAGAGACACACTCTTCTCCAGAATGCAGCCCTGGCGGCAACCCCAGGCGGCCAAAGGGACATGGCAGCAGCGTGCTGGGCCGACCACAAATATTTGCACAGGTGAACACTTTAGAAAAGGAAGTCAAACGCAGCATGCGGGCGGCTGAGGAGGAGATGAGCCTCATGGAGCCCCACACCCTGGGCTTTTGCAGGGAGCAGTCACAGCCTGTGTTCACACACAGACCCAGCAGCCAGCCCCCGTCCACCCCACAAACCAGCCACAGATCAGGCCAAGGTCACCTGTGGCCTTGTGGCATGGAGCCCAGCATTAATTCAGACCTGACAGCCAGGCACAGTGGTTCACGTCTGTAAATCCAGCCCTTTGGGAGGGCAATGCAGGAGGATCACTTAAGCCAAGAGGTTCCAGATCAGCCTGGGCAACACAGTGAGATCCCATCTATAAAAATTAAAATTAAAATTAAAAAGTAGCCAGGCCAGGGTGCAGTGGCTCATGCCTATAATCCCGGCACTTTGGGAGGCTGAGGTGGTGGGCAGATCACCTGAGATCAGGAGTTTAAGACCAGCCTGGCCAACAACATGGTGAAACCCTTTCTCTACAAAAATACAAAAATTAGCCAGGCATGATGGCAGGTGCCTGTAATCCCAGCTACATGGGAGGCTGAGGTGGGAGAATCGCTTGAACTGGGGAGGTGGAGGTTGCAGTGAGCTGAGATCATGCCACTGCACTCCAGCCTGGGCGACAGAGTGAGAGTCCATCTCAAAAAAAAAAAAAAAAAGGAGCTGGGCATGGCTACGTGCACCTGTAGTCCCAGCTACTCAGGAGGCTGAGGTGGGAGGATCACTTGAGCCCAGGAGGCAGATGCTGTAGTGAGCTGAGTTTGTGCCACTGCACTCCAGCCTGGGCGACAGAGCAAGACTGGCGTCAAAAAAAAAAAAAAAAAAAAGATGAATTGTAAAATTTGTAAAATGTATGTTAATATTTTAAATGTTTCTTGTTCTTTACTTAGAATGACATGAAGTAGCAAACAGAACCACCATGACAAGCTGGGAGTGGAAGGAGAGAAGGAAAAAGGGATGGTGGAGAAAGGGCAAAGCTTTCTACTTTAGCACCTTTCACAACACTTTGTTTCTGATTTTTCATTTTGCACTAGGCCCTGAAAATTATTTATGTAGCCAGCCTTGGATATAATTCACACACACAAAAGCTCTCTGGGGCTTTCAGTAATCATTTTTTCTTTTTTTTTTTGAGATAGAGTCTCACTCTGTTGCCCAGGCTGGAGTGTAGTGGTGCAATCTCAGTTCGCTGCAACCTCCGTCTCCCAGATTCAGGTGATTCTTGTGCCTCAGCCTCCTAAGTAGCTGGGATTACTGGTGCGTGCCACCACGCCCAACTGATTTCTGTATTTTTAGTTTCACCACGTTGGCCAGGCTGGTCTCAAGCTCCTGACCTCAAGTGATCCGCCCGCCTCGGCCTCCCGAAGCGCTGGGATTACAGGTGTGAACCGCCACACCCGGCCATTCTGGGCTCTTTTTGAGCTCACCAAGAGTTGGACAGTGACCTCCCTGGGACCAGGGGAGTCCTGAATATGCCTCTTTTGACTCGTCCAAGGCTTGCCAGCGATTCTGGACCCTTTGCCGTGCTCTCCCGAGGCCTGCATGCATCCCCCAACTGTGCACCCCGACAAGGCCAGCCAGTGATGGATGCCCTAGAGCCTCTGATCATCCCTGCACAAGGGGGTTGCCTCCCTTCCCAACCAGAGTCCAGACGGTGAAACCAGGGCCAGACAGTCTCCAGATGCTTCTCCCCAAAAACCCGGCGTGCTTGGCAGGGGTCCCCTCCCCTGCTACGCATCCATCCTCAGCAGGAGACCGGCTTTCCATCAGATAGGCCGTCTTCCTCCCTCGTGGGAGACAGAAAAGATGATAGTATCTGACCATGGGAGGCTGTCGGGTCCGGCCAGCAATCCCCCCGCACGCGGGCCCGCTCACGGAGTGCTGGGAGCAGAGACGAGGAGAACAAGGTCCGCGATTTCTCTCTGCGGCCCAATGGTGGAGCTTGCTTCCGCGTCATCAGAACTCTTGTGTATGGAATCCTGCTGGCAATAGTTTTGCATTAACTGTTTTGGTTGACTGACTGTTTTTGGCGGCTCCTCCAGCAAAAAGCACACTCAATGTGGCTGAGATTAGGCAGCGTGAAAGGAATTCCTCTGCCTCCCAGCCAGAGCCTGGCTTTGAGGGGGAGGATCTTGTTCTGTACGTCCCCGGAAGCCTCAGCAGCACTGGTTGTTGGCGACTGCATTAGAAGAGTCTCATCATTCCTCAAGAGGTGGGGCTGGACGGCTCACAACTGTAATCCCAGCACTTTGGGAGGCTGAGGCGGGCTGATCACTTGAGGTCAGGAGCTCGAGACCAGCCTGGACAACATGGTGAAACCCCATCTCGGCCGGGCACGGTGGCTCAAGCCTGTAATCCCAGCACTTTGGGAGCCGAGACCTGGGCGATCACGTGCACGCAGACCAAGACCATCCCAACAGTGAAACCCTGTCTCTACTAAAAAAATACAAAATTAGTCGGGCGAGGTGGCAGGCTTTGCAGTCCCCAGCCACTGGAGGCTGAGGCAGGAGAATGGCGTAAACCTCGGGAGGCAGAGCTTTGCAGTGAGCTGGAGATCCAGCCACTGCACCCAGCCTGGGCAATAGAGCGAGACTCCGCCTCAAAAAAACAAAAACAAAACAAAACACCCCATCTCAGCTGCAAATACAAAAAATTGGGGCCAGGTGTGGTGGGGCGCTTCGTAATCTCAGCTACCTGGTGCTGAGGCAAGAATGCTTAAACTCCAGGAAGCGTGAGGCTGCAGTGAGCCGAGATCGCCACCGCACTCCAGCGCCTGGGCGGCAACAGAGTGAGACCCTGTCTCAAAAAATAAAAATTAGGCCGGGCGCGGTGGCTCAAGCCTGTAATCCCAGCACTTTGGGAGGCCGAGACGGGCGGATCACGAGGTCAGGAGATCGAGACCATCCTGGCTAACACGGTGAAACCCCGTCTCTACTAAAATACAAAAAAAAATTAGCCGGGCAAGGTGGCGGGCGCCTGTAGTCCCAGCTACTCGGGAGGCTGAGGCAGGAGAATGGCGTGAACCCGGGAGGCGGGGCTTGCAGTGAGCTGAGATCCGGCCACTGCACTCCAGCCTGGGCAACAGAGCCAGACTCCGTCTCAAAAAAAAATAAAAAAAAATAAAATAAATAAATAAAAAATTAAAATTAAAAAAAAGAGGTGGGGCTGAGCGTCCCAGGCCCCAGGGCTCCTGAGCAGGGTGTCGCCTGCAGGTGGTACATGTACCTGAGGGTCTCCATGGCCTCGGTGGTCTGCTCTTCATCCCGTCTCCCCAGTGACCGCCATGCCGGAGTCCTCTGACAGCCAGGACCTACCCCCAGCCCAGCTGGAGATGCAGGGCTTGGCACCCTGGTCCAGAGGGTGGGGCCCCACCTGTGAACCCCAGCAGACAGGCAGCCTCCAGGGGCCACTGTGGGCCCTGCCTGGCATGTCCATCCTCAGCTACCCACGATTTTGACCAAACCTCTTTTACCCAGGCCAGCGTGCCTCACACAAGCCATGCCCCCAAGTCATCCACGGTCTTCCCTGAACTCCCTGCACCTACCGTGGGAGACCACCAGCGGGGTGGAGTACGGCAGGACCAGCCCTGCTCAGGGAGGAGCCGCCCCCCACCCCACAACATGGGCCCAGCCCTGGGACCAGAATGAACCTGAGCACAGTTCACATCTGAGACGCGTCCCCGGGGCGGTGGCTACAGAGGGAATGGCTCCGGCACAGAGACTTGGACACAAGGCTGGTGTTCTGTGTTTTCTTAGATATGGCATTTGTCCATTTGGCATCCATTAATTACAGGGCCAAACTAACAGCTGCATAGTTTCCATCTTTCCTGCCCTCCAGAGTCCGCCTCTGAACCACCTCCTTATCTAACTCTCACAGCACAGGCTCACGTCCCCTGCCCTCAGTCACCAAGGGCCAAGCACCAAACAACCAGGGACAGCCAAGGTCCCAGAGCCCACTGGAATTACTCAGACTGACCAGCCCCGAGCCATTTCCCCACCGTGCCCTGCCTTTCCCCTGGAAACCCCTGGAAAGGCTCTGACCTTGGCTCCCCTGGCTCCTGTCTGCTCCTGACCAGCCCTGGAGCTCCCTACACTGGCCCCAGGCAGCCCAGCCCAGCATACACCCTCCTCCAATTAAGTGCCTCACTTAACGACAGGCTATGGTCTGAAAAATGCGTCATGAGGTGACTTTGTGTCACGGAAACATCAGAGTTCACTGGCGCAAATTTAGATGACCAGGTGCAGCAGCTCACACCTGCAATCCCAGCGCTTTGGGAGGCTTGAGGCAGGAGAATCACTTGAGCCCAGGAGTTTGAGACCAGCCTGAGCAACAGAGCGAGACCCCATTTCTACAAAAACAAAAAGTAGAAAACATTAGCCAGGCATGGTAGCACATGCCTGTAGCCCCAACTACTCAGAAAGCTGAGGCAGGAGGATTGCTTGAACCCAGGAGTTCAAGACTGCAGTGAGCTGTAATAGCACCACTGCACTCCAGCCTGGGTGGCAGAGCAAGACCCTGTCTCTACAGAAGAAAAAAAAAAAAAGGTCAGACGTGGTAGTTCACGCCTGTAATCCCAACATTTTGAGAGGCCAAGGTGGGTGGATCACCTGAGGTCACGAGTTTGAGAACAGCATGATCAACATGGCAAAACCCTGTCTCTACTAAAAATACAAAAATTGGCCAGGCACGGGGGCTCACGCCTGTAATCCCAGCACTTTGGGAGGCTGAGGCGAGTGGATCACGAGGTCAGGAGATTAAGACCATCCTGGCTAACACGGTGAAACCCCATCTCTACTAAAAATACAAAAAAAAAAATTAGCCAGGCATACTGGCAGGCACCTGTAGTCCCAGCTACTCGGGAGGCTGAGTCAGGAGAATGGCGTGAACCCGGGAGGCGGAGCTTGCAGTGAGCCGAGATTACGCCACTGCACTCCAGCCTGGGCAACACAGCAAGACTCCGTCTCAAAAAAAAAAAAAAATTAGCTGGGCATGGTAGGGGGCACCTGTAATCCCAGCTACTTGGGAGGCCGAGGCAGGAAAATTACTTGAACCTGGGAGGCAGAGGTTGCAGTGAGCCGAGATCACACCACTGCACTCACAGCCTGCGCAACAAGAGTGAAACTCCTTCTCAAACAACAACAACAACAAAAACCTAGATGGTATAGCCTACTACACACCTTGGTTACATAAATTAAAATCCGGAGGGCACGTTTTGAGATGGGTGGTTTTTAACCTAGATCTCCGGCCCTCATTTCAGGTCCAGGATCTTCACTGTCAGATGGAGAGTCCTGAGAAAGAACCATCTTGAGGCAGTATCTGGAGAGAATACTAAGTCAGGAAACAAAACTCTTGCCTTCAGAAATACTAAGTGCCCTAGTAGCCCAGTGGGGCTCAGATGTGCCCTATCCAGTGTGCTGGGAAAGTGGGTCCCTTATGCCACCTGGGCCAGCTCTTCTGTCCCCACTTTGCTTTTTTTTTTTTTTTTTTTTTTTTCCTGAGATGGAGTCTGTCGCCCAGGCTGGAGTGCAGTGGTACGATCTCAGCTCACTGCAACCTCTGCCTCCCGGGTTCAAGCAATTCTGCCTCAGCCTCCCACGTAGCTGGGATTACGAGGCACATGCCACCATGCCTAGCTAATTTTTGTATTTTTAGTAGAGAGAGAGTTTCGCCATGTTGGTCAGGCTGGTCTTGAACTCCTGACCTCAAGTGATCTGCCCGCCTCTACCTCCCAAGGTGCTGAGACTACAGGCATGAGCCACTGCGCCCGGCCCAGAATTTTTCTTAGCCATCCTCCATCACCCCACCCCATTTGTCTGTCTCCCCCACAACCTCGAGGAACTGGCAGTCTGCCTGCCTGGCATGGCTGGTCCCACTCCAGGGTGCAGGTAAACATCATCTCTGCGCCGGGCTCTCCTGCCGGGGCTCTTCCCAGCCTCAACTCCCCCTCAGCCCTGTGCTGTGTCCCTCTGCAGTTCATGCTTTGCTTTCTTGGCAGTTGGGTGGTTTGCTCGTCTGCCCCAATGCTGGGCCTCTGCGTGGTCCTCCCACCTTGCCCTGCGAGTTCTCAGAAGCACACACTCTAGCCCCGGGTGCCTGTTGGAGGAAGGAAATCCACTGTGGGGCTCTCTCTGCCACTGTCCCTGAGCCTCCTCCCCTTTCTCCAGACCCTCAGTCAGGTTCCACCCCGACTCCTAGAGCCTCACGCTGCACCAGGGAGCACAGAGGAGGGGTTCACGTGCTGGCCAAGGGATAAGGCAGGCATGCAGGACACAGGAAGAGCAAGCTCAGAACCCGAGAGCCCCTGAGGACATGAAAGGAGTCTGGGCCTCAGGAGTGGGGAGAGAGGCCTGGGGCCCCTGGTTCTGGATGGCCCCTGTGCCCGGGACTGAGCTGGCCACTCTGGTCAGGGCATGGGGCTGGAGGGTCAGGGGGAGGTGGGCTCTAGCTTCCTCCCTCCCAGGCCCCTCAGCGTGGCCGTTCAGGGCAGAGCCAGGGGAGGGAAGGGAAGCTGGCCCCCCGGGGTGAAGCCTGGATTGTGGGGTGCCATGGTGGGCAGCACCTTTGAGTCCCCTTTGTTCAGAAGGAGGGGTGCTTTGGGGACTTTCTGCAGGGGGTGCTGGCACTGGCCCTGCCCAGGGGCACTGATGGCTCCTGGCTGCGCAGAGCTGCCCCCAGGGTTATAATGGATAAAACAGAATAAAACAGATTCATCCAGGAACCCGAAGCTGCTCCTGCACCCCTGCCTCCCACCCCACCCTCTGACATAAGCATTGGTCCCAATGACAGAGACCTCAGAAGTCAGCCCTTGCCAGTTTGAGAGGAACCTTCTAGAAAAGAAGCGTCCCGCAGAAAGGAACCCCCACATTCCTGAGGTCAGCATATTTGCAGCCCCTCCCCGCACAGCTTCTGCAGGGACAGAGGAGACTAGTGTAGCAGCCAGCTGCTGTGGCCACCCTGGAGAAAACACGCCAGGCCTTCATGGGGTCCCCGGCCTGTCCTGGGCTGTGGCGAAGCCCCTGCAGAGGAACCCGCGTGGAAATCACAACCCCACAGCTCCTTAGGGGAACAAGGCGCCCAGGACAGGCTGGCAGACGGGAGAAGGGGCTCAGGTCTGGCGAGTCAGGAAAGGGGTGGGGACAGGAGCTCCCAGGGGACTCCATTCATTTTAAGTCACGCAAGCCCCTCTCACCCGTGGCCTGGCCCCTCCTGGAGCCCAGGATCCAGATCATCTCAGGCTTGCGAGGGGCCTCTAGATCTGGCCACGTGGCCCAGGGGAAACAGGCCTTTCCTAAAGCACCCCTACTCCTGAACAAAGGGGACTCACAGGCACTGCCCTCCATGGCACCCCACAATCCAGGCTTCACCCCGGGGGGCCAGCTTCCCCTTCCCTACCCTGGCTCTGCCCTGCACGGCCACACTGAAGGGCCTGGGAGGGAGGGAGCCAGAGTCCGCCTTCCCCTGACCCTCCAGCCCCATGCCCTGACCACAGGGCGGCCAGCTCAGCCCCGGGCAGAGGGGCCGTCCAGAACCAGGGGCCCCAGACCTGGCCCCCCAACGGAGGACAGGGGTCAGCAGCCCCAACTGAGCTCTGAGGACCCCCGGGTCAGGCGATCAACCCAGTGAGGACCCCTGCTCCAGGGGAGGGAGGGAGCCAGGTTCCCCCCACAGACCGACTCCCTGCACACGGGGATCTCAGAGCTCCCCAGGGTTGGGCCTCGCAGGAAGGGCTGGTGCAGCGAGAGGCGGGCAAGCTGCTGGCCCTCTCTAGTCTCCTCTCTTTCTCTATGACAGGGCTTCATAAATATTTTCAGGCCCACGGAGAGGGTGGGCCCAAGGGCTGACCCTTCCCTGTCTCCCCTTTGCGACTGGGTTGCTGGAGCCAGGGCCTGCTCGGGGCTTCCATGCCCATGTGTGCAAGGCTCAGGGCAGAGAGACAGTCACCTGGTCCCACCCACCCGTCCCAGTGGGCCAGGAGGGCCTGGGCTTGGTAAGGACCCTCGAGGTGGAAGCAGCTTCCTCCCCAGGCTTCTCCGAGCCCCTTCCTGGACTCCCAGGGCTGTGAGGACCCCAACCCATGGCCCACGCCATCCTGGTCTGGCTGGGGCAGGAGGGCTGGAGATGGGCTCCCAGGCCCCTTCCCCTCCACTGGGCGGAACAGGAAGAGGGTAATTGAATCAGCGCTTCTCGCCCCATCTGGAACATTCCAACATGGAAAACCCACGGAGCAGCTGGGAAGCAATTTAGGGACTTTAATTAAAGGCCGATGACTCTCCCAGGGAGCCTCTCCCCGCACGCAGCCCATAGGTCCCCCCACATCTGCCCTCTGTGTGTTCGGAGGCCCAGCTGGGCACCTCACCGGCACTGGGTGCTGGCGGTTAGGCGGAGGTCCCGCTCAGGGGGTGCAGAACACGCCAGCCCACCCTCTCCCCTCGCTGCTTCCGGAGTCTGCCCCTCCAGGCCCTGGGTTCAGGCCCCAAAGCCAGCCAAACCGGTGCCCCACCCCTCACAGCTCTGTGTCGGGAAGGGAACGGTGGGGTCATTTGGTGGACTCACAAAAGGAACTCCAAACAGAAGGAGGAACGTAGCAGAGCCTCAGTGAGAGCACAGCTGCCCCCTCAAAGGCTGCCTCCATCTCCGTGAGCACCTTCTGCAGGGAAAGGCTTTCCAGACAGAGGGAACAGCACATGCAAAGCCTGTGAAGTGGGACAGGCCACGGCAGGTGGAAGAAGCTGGCAGGTGCCAGTGTGGCGGGCGTGCTGGAATGAGGAGCGCATGTAGGACTGAGGGGCAAGCCGTAGAGGGCTGTAACAGCTGTGATCTGGAGTTTGATTTTCATCCTAGAAGCAATAAGGGGTAAAGGTGGGGATCAGAGCATTTTTTTTTCTTTTTTTCTTTTTTTTTTTTTTTTTTGAGACGGAGTCTCCTCTGTCTCCCAGGCTGGAGTGCAGTGGCCAGATCTCAGCTCACTGCAAGCTCCGCCTCCCGGGTTTACGCCATTCTCCTGCCTCAGCCTCCCAAGTAGCTGGGACTACAGGCGCCCGCCACCACGCCCGGCTATTTTTTTGTATTTTTTTTAGTACAGACGGGGTTTCACCGTATTAGCCAGGATGGTCTCAATCTCCTGACCTCGTGATCCGCCCATCTCGGCCTCCCAAAGTGCTGGGATTACAGGCTTGAGCCACCGCGCCCAGCCCAGAGCATTTTAAAACAATAGGATCTGGTTTATTCTGTGACAGCCCTCCGGCTGCCATCTGGAGAGCTCATAGTGGAACAAAAGAGGTGCTGAGACGATGGTGGGCAGTCCCTGAAATGACCCAGGCATGAGAAGGGTGTGTCCAGGAAGAAGAAATCCACATGCGCCAGGCTGGGAACTGGGTCACCAGGGGCCAGGAGCTGTCCTGTCTTCCTTCCCACCCCCACGCCTGGGGCAGGCAGTCGGCCCAGTCTTCACAGAGGGCACCCATGCAAGGGGTGGGGACAGAGCAGCCCAGCCCAGTGATCCCCTCCCGGCAGGGATCCAAGGTGGTCTGTTCCCTCTTCCCAAGGCTGCTGTCAGTCGGGCGGGCCCTTTCCCCTCCATCCACAGCAGAGCTTTGAGGTAGGATGGAGGCTGTGCCTGTGACTTGTCCACATCTGGGACCACATCTGCCCGCCATGTTGCCACTGTGGTCGCTGGGAGGGTGCTTGGAGGGGAGCTGGGAACCAGCCTCCAGCCCTGCCTCTGTCCTGGCCTGGGATGGAGGGGCCTGGAGGAAGTGCCTGCCCCTCAGGGCAGCTGCAGAGTGGAGTGTCCACTGGGCCCAGAAACTAGCAGGAGGAGGGGTGGGTGTCCAGACGCAGACCCCTCCTGCAAATCCTTCCTCACTGTCTGCATCCCTGGGCCCCAAGACAGGGAGTGGCTCCAAGTAGCTGAGAGGCAGAAAGGCCATATCGGGGCCTGTGGGATGCAGCGGGGCTGTAGAGACCGTAGCCAGTCCCCGCGACAGGCCTGGGGCTAAGCCCAGGCAACCCGGAAGTCATCGTCAGGGCAGCTGGTGGGCACCTGGCAGACAGCACGTGGCCAGGAGCAGGTGAGAGTCATTCCCAAGGGGACCCTCCTGCTCCCAGGACACAGGGGTAGACAGGGCACCCCAGCCTGCCTGAGTCTGGCCTCAGTTATGAGCGGGCAGCTAGACTGCAGAGGGCCACTGATTCCAGCCCTGTCCCCAGGGGCGGGCACAGAACAAACACAGTGGAACTGGGGCAGCAGGGGCCTGGGGGAGTGGGTGGGGCCTGAATGGGTGGGGCCTGAGAGTGGGTGGGGCCTCAATGGGTGGGCCTCTGCAGGGAAGGCTAGGAGGCTATTAATCATCACCCTCTGCACACGCCCAACACTCACTAACCTCACCAACACTCAGGCAATTCCACAAGGCTCCAGAAGGAAGCATCCACCTTCATACCTGGATTCCGGATGAGCAGAGGTGGTGGGTGCAGACCTGACTTTAATCCTGCCCCACCACTCCACAGAGCAGCCTGCGGCCTCGGTTTCCTCATCCTGCACACAAGGACAACCCTGCCCGGCCTCCCAGAGCTGAGAGCCCAAGCACCGCCCCCAGCATCATTAGGGCTAAACTGCATGTCACTGGGCAGGCCCTAAGCCTCTCTGAGCTCACACGCTAGACCTGACCAGGCACACCGCCCACCTCCGAGGGTGTATAAAGAATGAGTTTTGGGCTGGGTGTGGTGGTTCATGCCTGTAATCCCAGCACTTTGGGAGGCCGAGGCGGGCAGATCACAAGGTCAGGAGATCGAGACTATCCTGGGTAACCCAGTGAAACTCCGTCTCCACTAAAAAAAAATACAAAAAATTAGCCTGGGATTACATGCCTGTAGTCCCAGCTACTTGGGAGGCTGAGGCAGGAGAATTGCTTGAATCCGGGAGGCGGAGGTTGCAGTGAGCAGAGATGGCCCCACTGCACTCCAGCTTGGGTGACAGAGTGAGACTCCGTCTCAAAAAAAAAAAAAAAACCGGTGGCATGAGGCACAGAGTCAGTGCCCCGTGGAGTTCGCTGGTATGGTTATCACATCCCTGGGGGCAGCGCCTCCACCCTCCAACCTCCAGGTTTTGTGGAAAAATCTGGGTCCGAGCTTTATTTCTTAAATATTCCTCTCTGCCCAGCATGTGCACGCAGTTTGCTCTGGCTGGGTGAGCGGATGTCAATCAAGGTGCTGAGCATCCCCAGGGCGCCGCTCAGCCCCAGCCGAAGTCCTGGCCGGTCATCTGGTAGAACTTGCGGTTGAAGGGCCGGTAGAACTCCTGCAGGCGCCGGACCACAGCTGGGGGCACGCGCGGGTGTGGCCGACCCTTGGACTTGCCCAGGCAGCGGGGACGGCTGCTGCCCTGGGCCTTCTTGAGGCAGGGGAAGCCCTTGGTGGCATTGAAGTAGAAGTGCTTGTCTGTGACGACCCGTTTCAGGCCCAGGAAGTCCTGCACGCGGCCGACCTCTCCGGCCGGGTCGCTGACCAGACGCTCCCCGCTGACAAACAGGAAGTGGGACAGGGGGAAGTACTGCAGCCAGTGGTCCAGGTGCTGAGCGTACATGCCGATGCGGACGGCGCTCCAGGCCGTGTCCACAGGGCCCAGGCCGTGGCGGAAGGCCAGGGCGCGGAAGCTGGGCAGGCCCGGGGTCTTGGAGAGCATCTGGGCATAGTCGGAGATGGCCCGGGTCACGGGGTTCCTCACCACCACAATCAGCTTCATGTCCGGGGACATGGCGTGGATGCGGCGGGGGGCCTCCCGCGTCACGAAGTAGCTGGGGGTCTTCTCCATGGTGATCTGCCCATCCAGGGTTCGGGGCATCAGACTCCTGCGGGATGGGTACAAGGAGAGGGGGTCTGAGCCTACCCAGCTCTCGACCGACCCCCAGGGGCCCGGGACCAAGGCCCCCTTATGCCCGGGAAGCCCGGGCCTCCAAGGCGGGCAAGCCTTCCTCTCTGCTCACGCCCACCCCTCCTAACGTGCGCTGCTGGGCAGCCTGGAACATGGACTGTGAGGGTGCCCAGCCCAGCGCCGGCCTGCAGCGGCCTGTTCCGCCGGCCTGCCCCACCTGCTGCCGCACTGAGGATAAGAGGATGATGGTCGCTGGCGGGGAGGCACAACATGCTCCTCACCACCCACATATCTTCCTTGTGCAATCCCTGCCATCCTCGCTTCCAGAGCCTGCTCCCTCCCACCGGACGCACACTCTCCCAGAACTAGGCTGCCCCCAACTCCTTTCTCATCGCGCAGACCAAGCACCCCGAGGCCCGCCCACCTAGATCACTCGAGGTCACCCTTTCATTCGGTGGTTGACAGCATCCCCTACATCAGCCCTCCACCAATTATTCATAGTGTCCTCAACAAAAAGCAGCCCTCCCTGCTCCCTCCCTCCCCGATATAATTACATCTCTTCCATCTTTCTTTATTTTTTGAAACGGAGTCTTGCTCTGTCGCCCAGGCTGGAGTGTGGTGGCGCGATCTTCGCTCACTGCAACCTCTGCCTCCTGGGTTCAAGCGATTTTCCTGCCTCAGCCCCCAGTGTAGCTGGGATTACAGGCGCCCGTCACCACACCTAGCTAATTTTTGTATTTTTAGCAGAGATGGGGTTTCACCATGTTGGCCAGGCTGGTCTCGAGCTCCTGATCTCAGGTGATCCACCCACCTCGGCTTCCCAAAGTGCTGGGATTACAGGGGTGAGCCACTGCAGCTGGCCTCTCTCCCCGTCTTTTATTGTAGCCCTATGAATTCTCATCAACCTGGGCCCAGACTCAGGAGGCCAAAAAGTCACCAGCAGAGCCCAGCACATGTGAGGAAAGCCAGAGACATGGTGGCGCCAGCCTGAAGATCCTTCCCAAGACTCTGGGCCACTGTAGCCCCCCAGATCTTGCAGGTTGCCAGGGTGCCAGGCCAGGGAGGGGGCCTTTCTGAGATTCTCCTCATTCTGACACAGGGGAGGAGGGCACTGACCCAGTCCCAAGGTCCCGGGGGAATCGGCCGACCACAGGCCAGGACTGTCCCACCTGGGCAGAGAGCCCATCCTGGGTGCCCGGGCCCAGGCAGGCCCAGGCACCCCCAGCAGTGCCCCGGGCAGCACCTGCCCGCCAGGTAGTGCAGGGTGAGGTCGGGCAGGGCAGGGCGCGGCAGGTCAGCTGAGCAAACAGCTCCGAGGGAGAGCTGGGGAGGGCTGGGAACTAGGTCGATAGAAACAGGAACTGTGTTAGGGAGGGGATGCCCTGCTGGTCATGCCCAGCCCTGCCTCCTGCCCTCTGAGGGGGCTTCCCCCACCCCTGCTGACAGCCCCAGGACCGGCCCCTGCCAGGAGGCTGACCTGCCAGGAGTGACCGCCCCAGACTCGAGCCCCTGGCAGGCAGGTCCTGAGTTCCCTTTTCCTGCTCAGACCCCCAGGGAAACGCAGGCTGCGCCAGAGGCAGCTGCACAGACCCCCTGCACTGGGGTGCTCGGTGGAGAGCGCTGGAGGTGGGACGGAGGATGTGTGAGGACGGCAGCGGGAGAGAATCCAGGCTTCCCCCACAACATCCACCAGGAATGGGGCAGAGCGGGGGTGGGCGGCACGGGAGCCTTCCCGCTCCGCAGAACCAGGCCCTGGGCAGAGCTGGCCTACAACGTCACCGGACAAGTCCTCCTCCATCTTGGTGACAGAGGGAGCTGGGCCTCCCTCCACCCACCCGCTGCCATTTCTGAAGCAGCCACAGGGAGACTGGGAGGGGCAGGGGTGCTGGGGGTGAGCGTGGGGCTCAGCCCTCCCTCTTCCCACCCTTGGGGGCTGCCTCCTTCCAGCCCACCTGGAAGGGCGGTGTCAGTCCCAGAGCCCCTGCACTCCCCGCCCCACCTCTCACAGCTGCAGCCCGCATGGGAACTGCACCCAGCATGCCAGGGACAAACACAGAGGCCTCAGATGGTGGCGGTACCAAGGTCTGAGGCCTGGCAGCTCAGGGGCACCCCCGTCCCTGAGAGGAAGTCATGAGAAGGGGAGGCACCCCCACCCCCTGCCGCAACCACCAGGGACCTCGCTGACGATGCCCACGGAGAGAAACCAGGCTGGTGCTGGGAGGGGACAGACCTCAGGCCTCATCAGAAGTCACTGCCTGCCTTTCCCCAGGCCCTTCCCTCCCGTCTGGGACGTTCTTGACCCCAGGCACCCAGTGAGACCAGGAGCCCACCCCTTTCCTTTCCCAGAAGGCACACCAGTGACTCTGAATATCCTCCTCTTCCCGCCTGCTGGAGGGACCAGCACCAAAATCGGAATGTTCGCCCTGCCAGGCCTTCTCTCCAAAGAGTCAGAGAGAGCCCCAAAGGGGGATGGAGTTCCCGGACCCCCTGCCGTGGAAGGGCAGTGGGAACACAGAGAGGCGGCAAGGGCTTTCCAGGCCCCCTCTTGCACAAACCAGCTCAGAGCGCAGAGATCTTTGGGATCAATTCCTTTCCCTCCCCAGGCATCCGAAGCCTGTCCTAGCCCGGGTGTGGATGAGATGGGAGAGACGGGGGAGGAGGGAGAGGAGCAGGACTGGACCCCTGTGTGACAAACATCTGACGAGTTGCCCTGAGGACCCTCCCTCCCTGCGGAGCCCACCTCATCTGGTGTGCATTTCCCTGTGGCTTTCATCCAGCCCCGGGCAACCCTCCCTCCTCCGTCTCAGCCTCCCTCCTCCTGCCCCACACCTCGGGTCTGAGACTCGCAGATGCCAAAAGGGCCTGGCAGATACCAAAGCCAGAAAGTGCAGGGGGACTACACCCCCACAGGAGCCCAGGTCCCTCGCCGCTACATACTCGGACCCCACTCCGTGCACCCACTGCTCTTGCAAACCAGGAACTAAGGGGTTCCCCTACCCACCCTGCTCCTTGCCTCTTCTTGCTTTTGTTTTGTTTGTTTTTGAGACAGAGCTGCACTCCAGGTGACTCCTGTCACCCTGGCTGGAGTGCAGTGGCGCTATCTCAGCTCACTACAACCTCTGCCTCCCTGGTTCAAGCGATTCTCCTGCCTCAGCCTCCCAAGTAGCTGGGATTACAGGCACGCACCACCATGCCTGGCTAATTTTTGTATTTTTAGTAGAGATGGGGTTTCACGACATTAGCCAGGCTGGTCTCAAACTTCTGACCTCAGGTAATCCACCTACCTCAGCCTCCCAAATTGCTGGGATGACAGGCATGAGCCACTGTGCCCGACCCTCCTCTTGCTTTTCTAAAAGATTACGGTCAAAGTACAGCCCCCATTTGCCCCCAGACAGGTCACCCTTCGCAGACAGAGACCTTGGGGAGTCTGCGTGAACCCCGCACCTGGCAGACACAGGTGCTTCACTAGTGGGTGAACAGCTAAACATGTGCTGAGCTCGGGGGCACTTGTGGGCTACAGTTCCCAAATGGGAGGCCCCGCAAGAGCCTGGATGAGCTGACTGAGGTGGAGAGGTGGGAAGGAAGGCCTATGGCCAAAGTCAACCCAGGACCCACCTGCCGAGGCCACAGGAAGGCCAGGTCACCGCCTGGAACTAGGTCGGTCACAGCCCAGTGGGAGCAGTGGCCCAGAGACTCAAGTGGGGGCCCTGGCTACTCCTCTCTGCTCACCTCCCCACAGCCAGCACCCAGAACAGAGCTTGCAGGCACTGGGGGCCCAGCCCAGGGTCTGAAGAACAGACAATGCTGCCTTGCAGTTGGGGAAACTGAGACAGGGTGTGAAATTTCAGAGGCTCACTGCAGGCTCGTAGCAGGCTGAAAGGACGGAGGCACAGGCACGTAGGGGCACACCAGCCCCAAGTGGCCACGCCCCCTCGGACAGCACCAGGACACCTGTAGTCCAGAAGTTCAGCGGGCCCAGCTCCACTGGCTCTGCAGTGCACAGTGAAGGGTCGGCATGGTTGGTCCAAGGGAAAACCCCAGAGGCCACAGGACCTGACCCTTGGAATTCTCCATACCCACCCCTTCCCCTTCTAAAACACGAGGAAGTCAAGAGTCTACCAGAGCAGTCACTCTCCTGTACCGCCCCCCTCCAACCCCAGGGCACGTCAGTGTCCCTGGAACCCCACCCCCAGGGCTAAGGAGCTGACCCCCAGGCTGGGCCTGGCCTCAGCTGCCTCTCATCCTCCCCAGACTGATCCCCCAGGGCTGGACACATGCCCGGGGCGGGCCTGGAGTGGCCTCAGGAGCCTGGGCTCTTCCAGAACCCTCTAGGACTAAACCCAACCCTAGCTTCCCCTGGGGCTCCTCATAGCCCAGCTCAGATCCCACCCCAGTCTCTTGTCAAAGCTCATGGGGTCGGGGTGGCTCTGAAGTGTTTACTCCACTTAACTGCACATCCTCAACCCAAAGCCCCTTCTCCCCTTCTCCCTCCCGCCCCTCCGCTCCTCCCCCACTTCTAGCTTGGCAGCCCCTCCTCCCCTCCTCCCTGCAGCAGTGATTAGGGATGCATTCTGACCCCTGCCTGCTGTCAGGAGAGTGAGGTCTCTCCCTGCAGCCTGAGCTGAGGATGCCTGATTCAGCCAGGTGAGCCCCAGGATGGACTCCACGTCCCCTAGCCACCACCTGACTTCCCCAGCACCCCACGCTGGCACCAGCCCTTCAGATCTCAGAAGCGAGCCCCCTTCCTCTCACAGAGCCCCTCCCTGCTCGCCCTCCAAACCCGAGAGTTTTAGTACAAAAGGCAAAGTTAACAAATAGGGGTAGGCGTGAGGGGAGGAAGAGGATCAGAGGATCAGGAACGGAGAAACTGGGGCACCTGGAGAAGTGTCTGGGTCCTGCCGCCCCAACTGACTCCCCAGGTGGCCTTGGGCAGGGTCCTCTCGGCAGGGGCTCGGTCAAAGCTCGGGGATGAGCAGCCACCAGTGCAAGCTGCTTCAGCTGGGGCTTCGTGCTCCCCACATTCCATTGCCACACCCCATGTCCATCATGGGTAGAGGGAGGACAGCCACAGAGCCCCATGCATGGGGTTGGACTCACCCTGGGCACTCCCCGAAAGGCAGTCTCCTCCTTTCCAAAGCCCAGACTTTCTCCGGACTCCCAGGACCACCAAGAAGGATTCCACTGCCCAGACTCGGGGGTCTTGGGGAGGAAGGACGCTTTCTAGGTGGCTGCCTGGAACCTAGAGGCCCCTTTCTACAGCACCTGGCCAGCGGTCAGAGAGTCACACCTCCTTGCCCAGAGTGACAGGGCGGGAGAGGCATTTCTAACGCTGCCAGGTAATCCCACGGGCTGGAAACGACCTCCGGGCTGGGATGGCACCGCCTCCCCCAGTCCCACTGGGTCCCTCAGCAGAGCGAACGGAACCAGGGCTTTCCCCAAAGTTTTCAAAGTTTCAGGGAATCCTAACTAGGTATCATTCCTTCTTCCGGAGCCACGACCCCAGCTCAGGCCTGGGCCCCCCATAGGGCGGTCCCAACCCCACTGCCCGGAAACCTCGCCCCGCTGCTCCCCGGGGCGCACGATGCCCTCCCCGGGAAGGTGCCGGTCAGGGCGGACAGGCCAGGGTGCTCACCGGTACCAGGCGAGGCCACGCTCGTAGCACCTGTCAAAGAAGTGGGGCTCAGAGCCGAGCGCGCGGACGTCGGGGTGCAGCCGCAGGAACTCCAGCAGGGCGCGCGTGCCGCCCTTCTTCACGCCCACGATGAGCGCCTGTGGGAAGCGCCGGCGGCCGGGACCGCTGGCCACGGGCAGGTCAGGTGCTCCCGGGCGGCGGACCGAGCTGGGCGGCTCGGAGGGCAAGGGGGCCGGTGCGAGGGCGCGGGCGGCCGGCGGGCAGCGGCCGGGGAGGACGCGGAGGCAGTAGGCGCCGAGCACGAGGGCCACGAGCAGCAGCGGCGCGCGGGACGTCCGCAGAGCGGCCCCTTGCCCGGCCCCGCCGCCCAGGCCGCTGCTACCTGCCATGGGGTCGCGCCGCTCCCAAGCCCGGGAGCGGGGGCGGCAGGCGGGCACGCATCTCGGCCAGCGTGCCGCCCAGCCCGTGGGTGCCTGGCTTCTGCTCTGCACCCCGCCGTCCCGCAGCCTGGGAGCGGGCGCGAGGCGGGGCCGGGGCGGGGGGCGGAGTCGGGACGCCCTCCTCCTTCCCGCTTTCCCTCCCCTCCTCCCCACTCCCCCTCCGAGGCCACTGCCTGGGCTGGGACCCGCCGGCAGCCGCCACCACCCGGGCGCGACTCGAACTGCCGGGACAACCAGGATGCTCCTGCTCCGAAATCCCGGGCCCCGGCTCGCTTGACTCCGGCGTCTTCACCCCTGCGCGGGGAGGATGCGGCGGCGGTGGTGGTTCGGGACGCAGGGCAGGGACAGGGCGGCGCGCGGGCCTGGGGACCCTCTGTTTGAAGGCCGATTCCCTCTGCCGCCCCAACTCCGGGACGTGCGCGGCAGGTGCATAGGCCGAGCCTTGGCCTGCAGGAACCGGAGCCTCATCGCCAGGCCAAGGGGACCGAGGAAGCGCGTCGATTCCGGCACTCGACCTGCCAAGGGAGAAGGAGGCCAGGCCAGCATCCTAGTATGCAGAGAGGGGTCCCAGAACGTGTGGGGGGAGTCTGCGGCCGGGAATGGCGTGCATCCTGCACTCCCAGCTGACAGTCAGCCTTGCCACACATCAGGGTCACAGCCCGGCTGAGAGGTCAAGTCACCTCTGGTTACTGTTTTAGAACGGAGGCAACAGGCTCAGAGAAAACAGGCTTCCCTCCCAGGGGCCCAGTGGTGAACTGAATTCAGGCCTGAGACATACTCTGTCTACTAAGTCACCCCATCTGCCCAACCTTAGTCCACCTGGCACTCCCCTGAGACATCAGTGATGCATTTCAGAAGGTGGCAAAGTGGACCCCACTGGAGGTGTGAAGGACTCAGAGAGCCCTGTGCTGGGGAAGAGAAAGAGCTCAGGACCTCCCCAGGGGCTGCCTCTGAGGGGCGTGAGATTCAGGGGCCTCCCGGCTGGGATGTGTGGGGCACTGGACACTGCGGGAACTCCACACCCCCAACGCCCAGCAACAGCCTGCAGGGAAGGCAGGGGAGGCGAGCCGGGCTCAGACAGGGCGAGCAACTTGCCCCATCCCAAGGCAAAGGTGGCATGAGACCCGGGTCCTCTCTCCGCCTCTGCCTCAGCCTTCCTGGCCACAGGGCTGGCGCCAGGCTGGCACAGGCTCCCCGCAGAGGCCCAGCCTCTTCCCACCCAAGGGCTTGCAACCCCTGTCCTGGACCCTGCTCATTAATGAGATGTTCCGGCCCTGACAGCATCTGGACAAGTCCCAGCAGCCGGGCTGCCTCAAGAGGTAGAAGGCCTCCACCACCCACAGATGTTCCGGAGCTCCTACCCAGCAGCAGCCCTGGCCAGAGGCTGCCACACGGGGCTGACGGGGTGAAGACAACTGACCAGTCCCCCAGCCTGGGCCCCAGACATGCGGGCTGCACCTGCTCGTCTGGGCAAGCCTCCCCAGCAGCCCCATGGGCGGGCAGCGGGCACGCTGTGAGGAGAGCATGCTGGCTCATGCTGGGACACAGGAAGTTCTTCTTCTGGTCTAGCTTGAAATGGCATTGTTCCCGACAGGCTGGCTCGGGGTGGGGGCAGGGGTCCCACCCTGCAGCACCCACCCCACGGTCTCAGCCATCCCCATGGTCTCAGGAGTCCTCACGGTCTCAGCCGTCCCCACAGTCTCAGCAGCCCCCATAGTCTCAGCAGCCCCCATAGTCTCAGCCATCCCCACGGTCTCAGGAGTCCCCACGGTCTCAGCAGCCCCCACGGTCTCAGTCATCCCCACGGTCTCAACAATCCCTACGGTCTCAGCAGTCCCCACGGTCTCAGCCGTCCCCACAGTCTCAGCAGCCCCCATAGTCTCAGCCATCCCCACAGTCTCAGGAGTCCCCATGGTCTCAGCAGCCCCCACTGTCTCAACATTCCCCACAGTCTCTGCAGTCCCCACAGTCTCAGCTGTCCCCACGGTCTCAGTCATCCCCATGGTCTCAGGAGTTCCCACAGTCTCAGAGTCCCCACAGTCTCAGGAGTCCCCACGGTCTCAGCCGCCCCCACAGTCTCAGCAGCCCCCACAGTCTCAGCCATCCCTACGGTCTCAGCAGTCCCTACGGTCTCAGCAGTCCTCACGGTCTCAGCCATCCCCATGGTCTCAGGAGTCTCCACGATCTCAGCCACCCCCACCATCTCAGGAGTCCCCATGGTCTCAGCCGTCCCCATGATCTCAGCAGTCCCCACTCAGGATTTGAAATTCCAGCGCTGGGTTCTTGGTGGCTCCTCCAGCCCCCTGCCCAGCCCTGTATGGTCATTTCCATCTCCTGGCCTTTCTGCTGCCGTCCCCCTGCCGGATGCTTCATCCTTAGTCCCTGCTGAGAGCAGAAGGACTTGTCAGGAGGAACTGACCAGCAGGATGTGGAATGGACTGGGGGCAGGAAGGGAGAGATGCAAGGACCAGGAGTCGGCTGGGAGGGTTCTCCTAGAAGCTGACCCCTCCCTCTATCTGGCACTCGGCTGCACTAAATTAGACAGGTGTGGGGGTGCACACCTGTAGTCCCAGCTACTTGGGAGGCTGAGGCACAAGAATCCCTTGAACCCGGGAGGCAGAGGTTGCAGTGAGCTGAAATTGCACCATTGCACTGCAGCTGGGGAGACAGAGTGAGACCCCATCTCTAAAAAGAAAAAAAAGGAAGAGAATCATACAATGTTCTGTTTCTGTGCCACCAGACCCTTCTTCGTAAAATGAAGACCTCAGTCATGACCCTCAAGAGTCTCTGAAGAGTAACAGCTTTACTGTGATGTAATTCACACCCCATGCAATCCAGCCATTTGCCACGTGCAAATCAATGGTTTTCAGTATATTCATCGTTGTGCAATCGTCACCACAATCAATTTTAGAACATTTCTATCACCCCAAAAAGAAATCCTGTGTCCATTAGCAATGATGCGCTATTCTCCCCTTCCCCCAGCCCCTGGCAACCACAAATCTACTTTCTGTCTCTATGGGTTTGCCTATTCTGGACATTTCACAGAAAGAGAATCATTGCTTGAAGCCAGGAGTTCAAGACTGGGCAACAAAGTGAGAACCCCATCTGTACAAAATATTTGAAATTTAGCCAGGCACAGTGGCGCACACCAGTAGTCCCGGCACTTTGGAAGGCTGAGGCAAGAGGTTCACTAGAGGCGAGGAATTCAAAACCAGCTTGGGCAACATAGGGAGTACCAGTCTCTACAGAAAATTTCCAAACTAATCAAGTGTGATGGTATGCACCTATAGTTCTAGCTTACTCAGGAGGCTGAGGAGGGAAGATCGCTCGAGCCCAGGAGTTCGAGGCTGCAGTGAGCCGTGATCATACCACTGCATTCCAGCCTGGGCAACAGAGTGAGATCCCATCCCTAAAAAAAAAAAAAAAAAAGAAATAAATAAATATGGCCAGGCACAGTGGCTCATGCCTATAATCCCAGCACTTTGGGAGGCCAAGACAGGTGGATCACTTCAGGTCAGGAGTTCAAGACCAGCCTGGCCAACACGGTGAAACCCTGTCTCTACCAAAAATACATAAATTAGCCAGGTGTGGGCCAGGCGCCATAGCTCACGCCTGTAATCCCAGCACTTTGGGAGGCCGAAGTGGGCAGATCACCTGAGGTTGGGAGTTCGAGACCAGCCTGATCAACATGGAGAAACCCTGTCTCTACTAAAAATACAAAAAATTAGCCGGGTGTGGTGGTGCATGCCTGTAGTCTCAGCTACTTGGGAGGCTGAGGAAGGAGAATGGCTTGAACCCGGGAGGCAGAGGCTATGGTGAGCCGAGATCACCCGATTGCACTCCAGCCTGGGCAATAAGAGCACAACTCCATCTCAGGTAATAATAATAATAAATTAGCCAGGTGTGGTGATGCACACCTATAGTCCCAGCTACTCGGGAGGCTGAGGCACAAGAATCCCTTGAACCCAGGAGGCAGAGGTTGCAGTGAGCTGAAAATGCACCATTGCACTCCAGCCGGGGAGACAGAGTGAGACCCCATCTCTAAAAAGAAAAAAAAAAGAAAGAGAATCATACAATGTTCATCTTTTTGTGTCTGGCGTCTCTCACTCATCATGTTCTCCAGGTTCATCCACATTGTGGCATGTGCCAGTGCCTCATTCCTCTTCATGGCTGAGTAATGCTCCATCGTATGGATGGACCACCTTTTGTTGATTCCCTCATTCGTTGATGGATATCTAGGTTGTTTCCACTGTGGGGTTCTTATGAATAATGCTGCCATGAACATTCAGGTATACAGTTTTGATGGACATATGTTTCATGTCTCCAGGGAATAGACCTAGGAGCAGAATTGCTCAACCATATGGTGACTCTGTGTTGAGTGCCTTATGAAGGTTAAATCTGATAATTTCAGGAACTTCTCCATGCTCCTCACACACACAGTAACTTCTTTCCCTCTGTCCCAGGACACCTGAGCAACCAGACTGTAGGGACAAAGAGTGGGGGCTGTCCCCACACCCTGAGACGGTCCCTCGCCTCCTGTTCTCTTTCTGAATGTCCTCCTCTGCCAAGAAACAGACATCAACAAGTTCCTTCTGCCTAGCCGGACCTCCCAAGGTCCCAGGGGTTTTGAGGGTCCACACTGCCCGAGCTCATCTTGACCCCTGTATAAGCCGGACAGCCAGGCAGATGGTCTGTCCACCCTCCAGCTGTCGAACATGCGGACGGTCAGCCTGACATAGTGACTGGGAAGAGAGGATCTGGGAAGGGAGATGGGCTGTGCTGCCCCAGCTGCTGGGCCCCGTAAATATTGTCCCTTGGAGAGGCGACAAGGAGGGCCAGAGTAGGAGGGGATGGAGAGGGGAAGAGGCAGGGAGTCCTGGGGAGCAAGGCCGGGCTGGGAGGAAGGCCCTGCCCTGCCTCAGATCCAGGATGTAGCGTCCTGGCTACATCTGTGCCCCTTTCACAGTCTGTAACTATTTCTTTGTGGGTGATTTTGATTTCTGTCTCCACCTACCCATGACCTGTACAAGGGCAGAGACGGGGTCAGTCTTCATCCCTTTCGTGGCTCCACGCCTGACCACGGTGACAGCTCATGTTTGTTGAGCGACTCTGTGTGTGTGTGTGTGTGTGTGTGTCCCTCCCCGACACCCCTCTCCACCTCTTTCCCTGTCTGTCCCCTCCCCAGGGTGGGCACCCCCAGCCTGGGCCCTCACAGGCAAGGGCAGGGCCTGTGAGCCTCCGCCCCACTCTGGAAAGTGATTAGCGGCCCGGTCCTCCACCAGGGACAGCTGGGGTAGATTTCACACAGCGAGGAGGAGCTCCAGGAACTCCCTCCCTGAGAACCACACCCTTCATCCCCGAGACCCGGCTCTGCCCCAAGCTGCGCCTCCTGTCAGGATTCCTGGGAGGGGAGCGAGGGGAGGGGGCTGCAGCCAGAGGGTGGGCCCAGCTGTCCTTGATTTGTGTGGGGTTTTTCCACTTCAGATGCCTGATTTGCCCGAGCTCATAAAGGATGTGGTTCCCTTCCCAGGGAGGGGCCCATCAGAGAGGCCAGCCGCCCATCCTACCCTTCCCAAGGGCCCACTGTTCCCAGATCACCCGGGTGGGGACCGAGGCGGGGCAGGAGCCCCTTTCTAGGATGGGGCAAGGCTAACAGCAAGGGCCGCAGGGGCCTCAAGGCTGGTTCAAGGCCAGCTCTGTGGCTGGACATGGTGGCTCACGCTCGTAATTCCAGCACTTTGGGAAGTTGAGGTAGGAGGATCACTTGAGCCCAGGAGTTTGATGCCTGCTTGGGCAACACAGGGAGATCCCATCTCTACAAAAAAACTGTTTCAATTGGCCAGGCATGGTGGTGCACACCTGTGGTCCCAGCTACTTAAGAGGCTGAGGTGGGAGGATCTCTTGAGCCCAGGAGGTCAAGGCTGCAGTGAACTATGATTGCACCACTGCACTCCAGCCTAGGCCCAAATCTGGAAAAAAAAAAAAAAAAAGCCAGCTCTGCCCCCTCCTAGCAGGTGACCTTAGCAGGAATCCAGGCCCTGTAATCCTGTGATCCTCACTTCCCTACTGTATTAAAGTTGGCACTCGCCCCCACCTCCCTGTTCCTAAGTGCTTGGTGAATGTTCTTTATGATAAAGACTCAGAGAACGTGCGGCAGTGGCCACAGAAGAAGGGGTGCCCAGAAGCTGCTCCCACCCTGGGGGACTTGAGGACCTACCTCGTAATTCCGTCTTCCCTGCAGACAAGGCTGGAGCGGAAAGGCATCACTGGCCTCACGGTGGCAAGCAGGCCCGGCTTGCTGAACCCAGGATCTTGTTCCTGGTGACCCAGGGACACTGTGACGGAGAACAGCTGTGGGGCTTCTCGGGATTTGCCAAGGCAGGCCAGATTCCCAGCGTCGGGAAGCACGCTTCCCCACTGTCTTCAGTCCCATGCCTACTGGGAGCCTGCCTGGGGCTGCAGGGTTTGCCAGAGGAGCCAGACCCTCTCCTGCAGAGGGGTGGCCCCCAGCCTGCTTCCAGCCACCCTCACTCCTCTCTGTCGGGTCTTCCTGAAGGAATCAGCACAGAGAGAAGGCGACTTGCTACTGTTTCCTCTTCTCTCCTGGACCCCCATGAATAACGGCCCTGCAAACTGCCTCTTGCCTAACAGCCTGGCCCAGCTCAGTGTATAACAATGTAGCAATCCGGCTGGGCGCAGTGACTCACACCTGTAATCCCAGCACTTTGGGAGGCTGAGGCAGGAGAATTGCTTGAACCTGGGAGGCAGAAGCTGCAGTGAGCCAAGATCGCGCCATTGCACTCCAGCCTGGGTGACAGAGCTAGACTCTGTCTCCAAAAAAGAAAAAAAAAGTAGTAATCCTTCTTCCAGGCCGGTAGTCCCCTTTCTGCCTCTCTCTCTCCAGGATAGATGTGAATGGGACGAGAGGAGGGTCCCACAGAACAGGGCTCTCCGTGCCCTCCCCCAGCCCCACCTCCTCTGGTTTCATAGCCCTACGCCAGGCCTTTGGGCACGGAAGTCTTCCGGCCCTGTGGGAAGGGCAGAGCAGCATTCAATCAGCCCCAAGTGAGTCCCCTTTGGCCAGGTCTGTCCAGCCATGCCCTGTCGATGGTCTCCACGGACTGGAAGCACCAGGAGCATGTTCATCAGGAGCAAGGGGGCTGGACACAGGCCCAGGAGTCCCCTGTGCTGCACAGGGCATAGGACTCTGTGTGCCTGTCTGTGGACCCTGCATGAGTGTGCACATCTTCTATGAGTATGCCCGTGGGCACAGGTGGAGCGGGGCTCAGAGGCCTGCAGCCAGGCCCCAGTCACCTTCACACAGTGTGGAAAGCCCCAAGTAACACCCAACACCACCTTCAGAACCTGTAAGCCCCGGTTTGTTTTTTTGGTTTTTTTTTTTTTTTTGAGACGGAGTCTCGCTCTGTCGCCCAGGCTGGAGTCCACTGGCGCGATCTCTGCTCACTGCAACCTCCACCTCCCGGGTTCACGCCATTCTCCCGCCTCAGCCTCCCAAGTAGCTGGGACTACAGGCGCCCGCCACCACGCCCGGCTAATTTTTTTGTATTTTTAGTAGAGATGGGATTTCACCGTGTTAGGCAGGATGGTCTCGATCTCCTGACCTCGTGATCCGCCTGTCTCGGCCTCCCAAAGTGCTGGGATTATAGGCATGAGCCACCATGCCCGGCCTTTTTTATTTTTACTTTTAGAGGGAGTCTCGCTCTGTCGCCCAGGCTTAAGTGCAATGGCACGATCTCAGCTCACTGCACCCTCTGCCTCCCGGGTTCAAGCGATTCTCCTGCCTCAGCCTCCCGAGTAGCTGCGATTACAGGCGTGTGCCACCACGTCCAACTAATCTTTTGTATTTTTAGTAGAGACGGGGTTTCACCGTGTTAGCCAGGATGGTCTCCATCTCCTGACCTCGTGATCCGCCTGCCTCAGCCTCGAAAAGTTCTGGGATGACAGGCGTGAGCTGCCCCGCCTGGCTGCCTGTAAGCCCCTTCTGAAAAGCAAGTCCCCCCTGGCCAGCAGACAGGATTCCCAGCAAGTGCGCCTCCACTTGCCCTACTTCCAGGGGCAGCGCCTCACCCCCGTAGTGGACCAGATAGGCTAGCAGCCAGAGTCTTACTTGGCTCAATGCCCCGGAGGACCCAGAACCTGCAGCCAGGCCAAGCGAGCGTTCTAAATTCCTCTTCCCAATCCCAACCCTGCCGTGCCCCTCCTAGGCTTCAGAGCCTTCAAACTCAACCCCTCCCCCGCCCTATCCTTCCCCCTCCCCCTCCCCTCTGGCTGAGAGCCAGGACTCCATCCCTCATTTCCCAGGCTGGTCACTGCTGTCCCCTGCCTGAATCCAGTTGCCCTCCCTCCCCTTAGACCTGGATACACACCAGGAGCTGGGGCCCAGCAAAGAATCATACTCCGAGAGAGACTTCGAGACCAAAAAGGCGCTGGAGTTGAGGTGGAAGGGGAAGCCCAGGGCCAGCAGGCCTAGTCCATGGCTGGGAGCAGACCCCAGGGGCCCTGGCACCCAGCCCACCTGGCTCTGGCCACCCTCTCCTCCCCGTCTCCTGCATTGCAGCCACTAGACTCTTTGAAGCCAAGAGTAGCTTGTAAATGTCCTGGTTGGAGATGAAACTTGATAAGACAGGAAGTCACGGATTGAACCGTGAATAACCTCCAAGGTTTTACAAGGAGACAGGGAGTGGGGGGCCGTGAGGGGTTGGAAATGGAGAAGGCTTATCCACAGGTAACCCTGAGCCCGTCCCCAGCGGCCTCCCGGCCTGTCTGTCACTGAAGCCCTACCAACCTTCTTCCCAGGGCTTCTTACCCCAAGCTCCGTTAACCACAGCCTTAGTGCCCAGGGCCTGGGAAGGGTGATAGGTGGCTTGAGGACCCTGCATTCCCCACACCACCGACACACCCATGGAGATGTGGGGTACACATCTGGCACCCCTCCTAAGATTGTGCAACCCTGCAGGGGAGTGGGCAGGAGGTGGTGTGAGTGGATGAACATTTGTTCATCTGCTGCTACTGTACGCAGCACCCCAAGGGCTTGGCGTTTAAGAAAGAGAATGAGGCCGGGCGCGGTGGCTCACGCCTGTAATCCCAGCACTTTGGGAGGCCGAGACAGGCGGATCACGAGGTCAGGAGATCAAGACCATCCTGCCTAACACGGTGAAACCCCGTCTAAAAATTAACCGGCCGTGGTGGTGCATGCCTGTAGTCCCAGCTACTCAGGAGGCTGAGGCAGGAGAATGGCGTGAACCTGGCAGATGGAGCTTGCAGTGAGCCGAGATCGCACCACTGCACTCCAGCCTGGGCAACAGAGTGAGACTCCATCTCAAAAAAAAAAAAAAAAGAAAAAAGAAAAAAGAAAGAGAATGAGGGCCAGACATGGTGGCTCACGCCTGTAATCTCAGCACTTTAGGAGGCCAACTACTGCACCTGGCCCAAATAAACTAGGTTCTAAACCAGGTTATCACAGTACTGAAAGTGAGGAATGACTGAGCCTCGGGCTGGGGAGATGGTATTGGTGATAAAGAAAAGGAGACATTTAAAATATATCTGGGGCTGCGTGTGGTGGCTCACACCTGTAATTGCAGCACTTTGGGAGGCTGAGGCAGGTGGATCACCTAAGGTCAGGAGTTCAAGACCCGCCTGGTCAACATGGCAAAACTCTTCTCTACTAAAAATACAAACAAAAAAAATTAGCTGGATGTAGTGGTGCATGCTTGTAATCCCAGCTACTTGAGAGGCTGAGGCAGAATAATCACTTGAACCTGGGAGGCAGAGGTTGCAGTGAGCCGAGATTATGCCACTGCACTCCACTATGGGCAAAAAAGCAAGACTCTGTCTCAAAAAAAAACAAAACACACACACAAAAAAGGCTGGGCGTGGTGATGCATACCTGTAATCCCAGCACTTTGGGAGGCCAAGGCAGGCAGATTACGAGGTCAAGAGATTGAGACCATCCTGGCCAACATGGTGAAACCCTGTCTCTACTAAAAATACAAAAATTAGCCGGCGTAGTGGTGGGCGCCTGTAGTCCCAGCTACTCAGAAGGCTGAGGCAGGAGAATTGCTTGAAGCCAGGAGGCAGAGGTTGCAGTGAGCCGAGATCACACCACTGCACTCCAGCCTGGCGACAGAGCAAAAACCCCCCTCCACAAAAAAAAAAAAAAAAAAAAAAGAATGAGATGAAGGTACTATGGTCGATGGCTTTGAGGAGCTCCTTGACCTGGGATGGGTGAGGCCCGCAAGAGGATAACAAGGGCCCAGTCTATGCATGCACAGAGGAGGCCCACCCAGGGCCCCTGCTGTGGGGGAAGGAGAGGACCACTGGGGCAGAGCCCCCCAAGAAAAGCTAGAAGGATTGACACATGTGGAGGGGACAAAAAAGAAGGAAAAACAAACTCTAGGAATGCAAGGGCTGTGTTTCTAGAGTGGGGTCTGGTTTGCCTGGAGGTGCAGGTGAAAGGGTTTGGGGTCAGGTGATGTGGGCAATAAAAACAAGATAATTGACTGGGCTGAGGAGCTCACACCTGCAATCCCAACGTTCTGGGAAGCCGAGGCGGGGGATCCTTTGAGCCCAGGAATTCAAGACCAGCCTGGGCAACAAAGCCCAGAGCACGTCTCTACAAAAATTTGTTTAAAAAAATTAGCTGGGCGCAGTGGCTCAGGCCTGTAATCCCAGCACTTTGGGAGACCAAGGCGGGAGGGTCACTTGAGCCCGGGAGTTCCAGACTAGCCTGGACAACATGGCAAAACTCTCTCTACTAAAAATACAAAAATTAGCTGGGCGTGGTAGTACACCTGTCGTCCTAGCTGGGAGGATTGCTTGAGTCCAGGAATTCAAGGCTGCAGTGATCCATGGTCGTGCCACTGCACTCCAGCCCAGGCAACAGAGAGACCCCCTTCTCAAGAAGAAACAACCAGGCCGGGCGCGGCGGCTCAGGCCTGTAATCCCAGCACTTTGGGAGGCCGAGGCAGGCGGATCACGAGGTCAGGAGATCGAGACCATCCTGGCTAACACGGTGAAACCCCGTCTCTACTAAAAATACAACAACAAAAAAAATTAGCCAGGCGTGGTGGCGGGCGCCTGTAGTCCCAGTTACTCGGGAGGCAGGAGAATGGTGTGAACCCGGGAGGCAGAGGTTGCAGAGATCGCGCCACTGCACTCCAACCTGGGCGGCAGTGCCAGACTCCATCTCAATAAACAAAACAAAACAAAAACCCAAACTGTAATTATGATACACAACACCGATCTCATTTATGGAGTAGGAAATCAAGCTGGAGAGGTGGGGTCAGCCTAGGTCAGAGCAGGCAATGACTGTGGGAACCTTTGAGGGAGAGACCTGGTCTGGTTATTATTTTGCAGAGAGGACTCTGGTGGGGGAAAGGCAGCTAGGAGCTGTCTGGGTTGTGCAGGGGAGAGGTGGGTGGTGGAAAGAGGCTTGGGAGTTGGAACCCTAGGATCTGGCCCTGAGGGCGGGCCAGGTCCGGGCAGCCTGGGTCCCACGCAGCTGCCCTGGAGAAGGGGCTGGGGGCGTCCTGCCTCCACCCGCGCCCCCAACCACGCCTGCCGTTCCCCCGGCCGCGCCGCCCCCGCCCCCACCTCCGCCCCAGGCTCTGTCCTCCGGTGACCCTGGAAGGGGCACCCGTGGCTGCGACTGCACTCCATGTAGCGGTAACTTCGTGAAGCCCAGCAAACTCCCTGCAGCTGCCCGTGGCACCCTCGGACGACCAGAGGCCTCGGCCTGGGTCCCTGGCACCGGCCCAAGGACGGGTGTGGCCGAGGGGGCTTCTCCGCGCGGTCCGCCGCCTCCGCTGCGCCCCCCGCGGCCACCCGGGGAACTGCAACGCCGGCCCGTCCCGGCGCCTGCGCACTCAGAACTCCCCGGCCCGGCAGCACGGAGCGAGCGCGCCCCCTGCTGGTCAGTCCCGGGCCCGGGCCCGGGCCCGGGAGGCTGCCTCCAGGGCAGGGACTTGCACGGGGCCGCGGTGCCTTCGCCGACCCTTCAGGACGCCCCCTCCCACCTGCCGGCCCGTCCGCGGGTAGGCGGCTCCCGGGAGCTGCCCACGGCCCTCACCCCCACCAGGGTTCACAGCCCCACCAGGGCCAGGCTCCCCGCTCAGGGAAGCGGAAAGCGGTGGGCGAGCAAGTCTAAAGTATGGTCAGTTCCCTCATACGGGCCGCAGGGGTTTCCTGGTGGCTACTCTGAGCCAGGCCTGGGCCCTGGCGAGGGATCACGGTGTGTCAGACACAGAGTTCCTTTTTCTTCCCCGTCCCTCGTCGGAGGTGACCACCCAGCCGTGCCCAGGCCTGCCCGCTGCCCCTGAACCCAACCCTTGAGGGGCAAGGCCATGCCCTGGGGAGGAAGGGGCTGCCCCCTCAGAGTCTTCTGTTCCTCAAGGAAGACGCGGGGCAGCCCCGAGGATGGGGTGTCACCCAGCCGGAGCGGGAGGGTAAGGCGACTGATTCCACAGCACACCCTCCGTTGCTGGAGACACCACCCCCTCCTCCAGTGACCCAGCATACAGACCCTGCCCACAGCCATCCCTCCCTGGGCTCTCAATGTGAGGGGGCTTGGGGTCCTGGGGTTCACCCGTCTCCCCACCCAAGGAGTCTGCTTGCCAGCCCCCCCACCTCCTGAACCCAGTTGCCCCCTCCCACCCCAACCTCCCTTCCACACCTTTTTTTTTTTAATCTGAGACGAAGTTTTGCTCTTGTTGCCCAGGCTGGAGTGCAATGGCATGATCTCAGCTCACTGCAACCTCCCTGAGCCTCCCAGGTTCAAGCGATTCTCCTGCCTCAGCTTCCTGAGTAGCTGGGATTACAGGCATGTGCCACCACGCCCAGGTAATTCTGTATTTTTAGATGAGGTTTCTCCATGTTTGTCAGTCTGGTCTTGAATTCATGACCTCAGGTGATCCGCCGGCCTCGGTCTCCAAAAGTTCTGGGATTGCAGGCGTGAGCCACTGTTTCCGGCCCACCACACCTCTCTTAACATGGATATTTGGATGAGCCTGGGGCCCTGGGATGCAGGCAGGAGGCACTACTCCCCAGCCCCCACCAGGATCACCACCCCTGCACTGCTGTGTCTGAGATCCGCAGGCACCAGCAGGCCTCCAGTCACCCAGCTACAGGCTGAGCCTGGTAGATAGCCCTGGGGACACAGCCCTGCACATGGGGGCCCAGTTTGCAGGTGAAGACCAGTCTGCTCTTGGGCCTGAGTCCACTCTCGGGGACACGCTGACTCCAGATGCAGAGCAGGGAGTGCTGGGAGAAGGCAGAACAGCCCAGGCCCCTGCCTGGCCCCATGCCTGGGAAATCCACTGCCCACTCAGCAGCTCCCTCCCTGCCGCAGCAGAGCCGCCTTCCACAGGGCCTGCCCGCCCGCAGAGCCCTTCCCAGAGCCACTGCTCCTCCTGCAGGGAGAAACAGAAAGGGGCAGATGTGGGCATAGAGGACCTGAGCTGGCTGCCTGGAACAGTATTGGGAGCCCTGTGCACCCCCTGCCAGACTCACCATCACCAACTGACCTGGCATGGCAAGACAAGGAACCTGGTAAGAGGCCACTGGCGGCTGGCCACATGTGGCCTGGAGTGGCTCAGGTCCCCGGCGGCAGAGGACATAGGGCTTCTCCCAGCTGTGTGGCCTCAGACTAATCACTGCATTCTCTGATTAGAATCTTGACTTCCCAGAAGAATGAAGCTAAGTAGAGTACCTGCTGCATTGGGGTTAGTCGCTGCAGCGGGCCTGCTCTCTCACCTGCTGGACAAGGGGGTGGGCAGGCCACAGGCTGGGCTGGGATAGTGCCCGAGAGCCAACGGAGATGTTGGGTGGCCAGGGCAGCCCCAGAGCGGGCTCCACTTTAACCGGTGGCCAGACACCCTGGGGTCCAGGTGTAAAAGAGTCAGGGCATGGGTGGGAGCTGGAATCAGGGGTTGAGAGACCCTCCCCCGCAGCTCCAGGGAGATTCTGGCAGCTACGCTCAGTTCCGGCCCCCAGCAGGGCAGAGATGGAGACATTTGCTAGAACGGGAGGCTGCCACAGCACATGGTGGGGAGGGGCAAGCAGCAGGAAGCCCCTCCTGGGTGGGGTCCTCCCCGAGGGGCCCTTGGTACTTTCATCAACGCAGACTCCTCCCAACAGCTGCCCCCATGCACACCCACCTCTAGACCGAGAGCCCACTGGCCAGCAGTGCCAGGAGTCAGGCCTCTGACCCACCGGGCAATGCGCACAGCACCCATGCATCTGTAGCATCCTCTGCCCGCCCCAGGTGGCTCTCCTATGCCCTCATCCAACAGGAAGACCGGCTGGGTGCCACTAAGGGAGGCACAAAAAGAGGAAAGTCGAATATCCTGCCCAAGATCAGGGTCACGCAGGGAGTCCGAGGCCAGCAAGGAAGCCAGTGGCCTCTGCAACGGCCGCTGACTCCACGTCAGAGCAGGGACCATTAGACCGGGCTGGGGAGGGGCCGGCAGGTGACAGAGTCAGCTCCGTGAGGGGTGAGCAGGCTGAAGGGGCTAGCAGCACGGCTGGCCTCTCCCTGATCTCCACTGTGACCCTGCACCACCGGTGCTGCCCCTCCTGTGGGGGGACGCTGCCTTCCATTTGAGGGTGCCTCTTCCAATTGTACACCTGGAACCGGGTATGACCATGGGACAGGCCCACTGGGATCAGACCCGAGTCAACGCTCCCTCGGTCACTGGGCCTTCATAAGCCCCTGCCCTGACCCGGTGACATTTGACTCCAGAGTTAGCATCGGTTCAGAGCCCGCATCCAGGGGTCCCCAGAAAGTCTCATGATCTCCTTTTCCCCAGGGCACAGCCACAGAGATCCCTTTGGAGAAGACCGGGAAAAGGCGAACAGGATAGATTTGGGGGGTCCTTCCTCAAGGCACCCTGGCTCCTCCATTCAGTGGTGTGGCTCTGAATGGAGGTTTTGGGTCTGTAACCTGGCTGCAGTCTGGGAATTCATTGAGGGCCATGGTTCTGGGTTTTTCTTGGGAGACAGGTTGTTTTGTTGTTGTTGTTTGTTTGTTTGTTTGAGATGAAGTCTCGCTCTGTCGCCCAGGCTGGAGTGCGGTGGCGCAATCTCGGCTCACTGCAACCTCCACCTCCCGGGTTCACGCCATTCTCCTGCCTCAGCCCCCCAAGTAGCTGGGACTACAGGTGCCCGCCATCATGCCCGGCTAATTTTTTTGTATTTTTAGTAGAGACGGGGTTTCACCGTGTTAGCCAGGATCTCGATCTCCTGACCTTGTGATCTGCCCATCTTGGCCTCCCAAGGGGTGGGATTACAGGCGTGAGCCGCCATGCCCAACCTGACTCTGTGATTTTTATTTGTGTTAGACTTTTTTTCACTTGACCTAGAACTCTTCTGCTTACACATCTTAAGTAAGATTCAGTCAGGGCCAGGCGCCGTGGCTCAAGCCTGTAATCCCAGCACTGGCCGGGCGCGGTGGCTCAAGCCTGTAATCCCAGCACTTTGGGAGGCCGAGAAGGGCGGATCACGACGTCAGGAGATCAAGACCATCCTGGCTAACACAGTGAAACCCCGTCTCTACTGAAAAATACAAAAAACTAGCCGGACGAGGTGGCGGGCGCCTGTAGTTCCAGCTACTCGGGAGGCTGAGGCAGGAGAATGGCGGGAACCCGGGAGGCGGAGCTTGCAGTGAGCTGAGATCCGGCCACTGCACTCCAGCCTGGGGCACAGAGCAAGACTCCGTCTCAAAAAATAAAAAATAAAAATAAAAATCCCAGCACTTTGGGAGGCCGAGACAGGCGGATCATGAGGTCAGGAGATCGAGACCATCCTGGCTAACATGGTGAAACCCTGTCTGTACTAAAAATACAAGAAAATTAGCCGGGCGAGGTGGCGGGCGCCCGTAGTCCCAGCTACTCGGGAGGCTGAGGCAGGAGAATGGCGTGAACCCGGGAGGCGGAGCTTGCAGTGAGCTGAGATCCGGCCACTGCACTCCAGCCTGGGGCACAGAGCAAGACTCCGTCTCAAAAAAAAATAAAAAGATTCAGTCAGCCTGGCGTGGTGGCTCACATAATCCCTGCACTTTGGGAGGCCGAGGCAGGAGGATCACCTGAGGTCAAGAGTTCAAGACCAGCCTGGTCAACTTGGTGAAACCCCATCTCTACTAAAAATACAAAAATTAGGCCGGGCGCGGTGGCTCAAGCCTGTAATCCCAGCACTTTGGGAGGCCGAGACGGGCGGATCACGAGGTCACAAGATCAAGACCATCCTGGCTAACACGGTGAAACCCAGTCTCTACTAAAAAACACAAAAAACTAGCCGGGCGTGGTGGTGGGCGACTGTAGTCCCAGCTACTCGGGAGGCTGAGGCAGGAGAATGGCGTGAACCCGGGAGGCGGAGCTTGCAGTGAGCCGAGATCTGGCCACTGCACTCCAGCCTGGGCAACAGAGCGAGACTCCGTCTCAAAAAAAAAAAAAAATAGGCCGAGCGCGGTGGCTCACGCCTGTAATCCCAGCACTTTGGGAGGCCGAGATGGGTGGATCACGAGGTCAGGAGATCGAGACCATCCTGACTAACATGGTGAAACCCCGTCTCTACTAAAAATACAAAAATTAGCCAGGTGCGGTGGCGGGCACCTGTAGTCCCAGCCACACGGGAGGCTGAGGCAGGAGAATGGCGTGAACCCGGGAGGCGGAGCTTGCAGTGAGTGGAGATCGCGCCACTGCACTCCAGCCTGGGAGACAGAGCGAGACTCCGTCTCAAAAAAAAAAAAAACAAAAAAACAAAAATTAGCTGGGCGTGGTGGCACATTCCTGTAGTCCCAGCTATTCCAGAGGCTGAGGCAGGAAAATTGCTTGAACCCCAGAGGCGGAGGTTGCAGTAAGCTGAGATCGCGTCCCTGCACTCCAGCCTGGGTGACAGAGCTAGACTCCGTCTCAAAAAAAAAAAAAAAAAGAAAGGGTTCAGTCGGTTTCTGTCTTTTTCACTTCTGGGAACACCATGATCCACAAGTCAACCTTGTGATCGCTGGTTGAACTCTTGCTGTTCACTGCAGCGGCCACGCCCACCTTGTTTTGAGCCTTTGAACCCTGTCACCTGGCCCCTGCCACCCTGGATCTACTTATTCCCCTGCACTTAGCTTTCCCAACCCAGAGACTGCAGTTGCCACTGTAATTCCAGATCTGCCGGAGAGGAGTCCTCACAGAACTCCTGGAGGAGGAACGTTCACCTCACAGATTTATTTCTTGTGGGGGTGGTAAGAGGTGTGTCCTCTCCTCTCCCAGGGTGGGTGAGTAGGTCTCAAATGATAAATCCACTCTGACACTCCAACCTCCCCAAGCCTGTGAGTCCCATCCTCTGCCGTGCACAGAGACAGGCCTGGCATTTCAGCCCCGCTTTGTGTAGGTCACTTTTTGGTCTGTGTGGTAGCTCCCCAACCAACCAGTCTAACCCCAGCAGTGGTAGCATGAAGTCCAGAACCTCTGCTTAGTGGACCCATATCTATAAATGCAACCTGACCCAATTTTTCGTTCCTTCCCCTATTATCCCTACTGTAGGGTCTCCTGGTTCCCCCTACTTTTTTTTGTTTGTTTTGAGACAGAGTCTCACTCTATCGCCCAGGCTGGAGTGCAGTGGCGTGATCTCGGCTATGTTGTGAGACCTTGAGGGCTGGGCCTCATCTATCTTGTTCACAGCTGCATCCCCAGCCATATATATATATATATATATATATATATATATATTTTTTTTTTTTTTTTTTTTTTTTTTGTTGCAAATATTTACTGAAAGGATACTCAGTAAATATTTGCAAAAAAAAAGTTTTTTTGGGTTTTTGTTTTTTGTTTTTTTTTTGAGGCACAGTCTCTGTTGCCCAGGCTGGAATGCAGTGGCAGGATCTTATCTCACTGCAACCTCTGCCTCCTGGGTTCAAGTGACTCTCCCACCTCAGCCTCCCGAGTAGCCAGGATTACAGGCGTGCGCCACCACACCCAGCTAATTTTCGTGGGGTTTTTTTAGTAGAAACGGGGTTTCCCCATGTTGGCCAGGCTGGTCATAAACCCCTGACCTCAGGTGATCCGCCCGCCTCGGCCTCCCAAAGTGCTAGGATTACAGGCTTGAGACATTGTGCTTGGCTTTTTTAACTATATAAAGGCCTGACACTTATGTCCTGGCATCTCTGATGCTGTTAATAGCTGGGCCGGGACAAGGTGGCTTACATGTGTAATCCCAGCATTTTGGGAGGCCAAGGTGGGAGGATCACTTGAGTCCAGGAGTTCAAGACCAGCCTCAGCAACATAGTGAGACCCCATCTCTACAAAAAATGTAAAAATTATCCAGCGTGGTGGTGCCCACCTGTGGTCACAGCTACTTGGGAGGCTGAGGTGGAAGAATTGCTTGAACCCACGAGGTCAATGCTGCAGTGAGCCACGCAGTCAGTACCACTGCACTCCAGCCCGGATGTCAGAGCAAGACCGCACCCTGTCTCAAAAAAAAAAAAAAGACAGTACATCTGAATGTTTCATTTGTTTATTGATTTCCACCTGATTATTACAGAAAGTAATTACTTAAGATGGGGACTGACTTCAGCATCACCCACCCTGCTGTATGGCCAGGCCTCCGAGCATGTACAGTGAGGCACAGTCGCCACACCTTGGGAAGGGCGTCCCTTCGGGTGTGAACTGCAGGCCCCAGCCCTGTGCTGGTTAGTCATGGAGCAACAGCCGCTTTCCTCAGCACAAGTGAGGCAAGCTGCTTCCGCACAGATTGTGAAACAGGGTTTAGGTTTCTTCCCTCGTGGACGAGAGGCCAGGGGTCTGCCCCATCAGCCTGCCTTCCCAGCAGGTCACAGACCATCCCCACGCTGGCTGGCCTGGAAGGGTTTGACCAGAGCAGATCATGCAGTGACCAGGGCCAGGGCGGCTGGCAGGGGCGGCCTCCGTTTCCATTCTGTCTCCTAAGCAGCCTGGGAGACGTGGGCCTAAGCTTCAGTGAGGACGACAGTCTGTCTTGGAACTGGGCCTCACGGGGCAGAGTCCACAGACAGGGCCAGGAAAAGAGGGTGTAACGTCATTCAGAGACCAGCTGCACCCAGGGATCACCTCCTGGAGGCACCTAGAGTGAGGAGGGGGCTAAGTCAGCTGACAGTGTGGCTGTGCAGCCCAGGCCTGTCCCAGCAGAAGGCATGAACCATCAGCAAATGAGGGTCTTTTCCAAGAAATGAGAAGGTCTTGTTCAGAGCTGGGGCCTTGGGAGTATCCTGATGTTTCAGCCACTGCGCCCTGCCTTCCTGTCTCGATGCCCAGGGTTCCAACTCCAAGGTGGAACGGCCAGCATGTGGCTTCGGTGAGGTGGCCATCTGGGGTGGGTGTGGGCTGCCCGCCTAGTGCCCCTGGGAGGCAGAAGTTTCTTTGCCTGAAAGAGAGGAGCGGGGGTAGAAAGCCAGAAGCGGCAGAAAGCCAGCGGGGGCGGAAAGCAAGGAGGGACAGAAAGCAAGTCACTGCAAGGTAGAGCTTCAGACCCCGTTCCCTGAGCTTTCACACTCTGCCCTGGCCTGCAGGCCACAGGGGAGCTGAAAGGACCAGATGCCCAACTCAGGGGAGTCTCTGTACCCCATTTTGTTCTGAGATCCACAGGAGAACCCAGAATCTCTTCTCCTTCCACTCACATGGAGGGCAAATTACAACAAAAGGACGAAAATATCGCAGGTTTACCACGCGCCAGGCCCTGACAGGCTGCTTGCTCAGCCCCACAGCACGGTGATGGCCATGAGTGTGTGCTGTTAACAACCCCATTTCAGGCCAGGCACGGTGGCTCAAGCCTGTAATCCCAGCCCCTTGGGAGGCCAAGGCCCAGAGGAGTTCAAGACCAGCCTGGGCAACATAGTGAGACCCCCACCTCTATAAAAAATTTTAAAAATTGGCCGGGTGTGGTAGCTCACGCCTATAATCCCAGCACTTTGGGAGGCTGAGGCAGGCGGATCACCTCAGGTCAGGAGTTCCAGACGAGCCTGGCTAACATGGTGAAACCCCGTCTCTACTAAAAATACAAAAATTAGCCAGGCGTGGTGGTGGGAGCCTGTAATCCCAGCTACTCAAGAGGCTGAGGCAGGAGAATCGCTTGAACCTGGGAGGCGGAGGCTACAGTGAGCTGAGATCGGCCACTGCACTCCAGCCGGGGCGACAGAACGAGACTCTGTCACAAAAAAAAAAAAAAAAAAAATTTAAAAATTAACCAGGTGTGAGACGGGCATGGTGGCTCATGCCTATAATCTAATCCCAGCACTTTGGGAGGCCAAGGTGGGCAGATCACCTGATGTCAGTTCAAGACCAGCCTGGCCAACATGGTGAAACCCCGTCTCTACTAAAAATACAAAAATTAGGGTCGGGCGCGGTGGCTCAAGCCTGGAATCCCAGCACTTTGGGAGGCCGAGACGGGCGGATCACAAGGTCAGGAGATCGAGACCAACCTGGCTAACACGGTGAAACCCCGTCTCTACTAAAAATATAAAAAATTAGCCGGGCGTGGTAGTGGGCGCCTGTAGTCCCAGATACTCGGGAGGCTGAGGCAGGAGAATGGCGTGAACCCAGGAGGCGGAGCTTGCAGTGAGCCGAGATCGCGCCACTGCACTCCAGCCTGGGCAACAGAGCGAGACTCCGTCTCAAAAAAAAAAAAAAAAAAAAAAAAAACTACATCTCAAAAATAGAAAAAAAGAATGAGGATTCATCAAGCTATTATTGTGTGCCAGGCCCAGGTGCACATGACACGCAGCTGTCCTCACTGGCCCTGCTGCCACGGCCACTCTGCAGAGGAGGAGGCAGGCTCTGAGCGGCTGAGAAGCAAGGCCCCAGTCCCAGCCAGTGGGAGACGGCTGCACAGACTGGGGCCTCAGGCTCTGCCTGACCCGCCCCTGACTCTAGCCTCGGGGAAAGGCCAGGCCTCTGAGGAAAACCATTTGCCACGGTCTCACTCCAAAGCCCCTTTTTGGGACAGTCATGATCAACCAAGCGAGGAAGCGGAATACCAGCCTTTGCCCCTGTGCTGCAGCCACCTTTTGGAGGGATCCTGGACAATTCCCAGGCAGCGTGACTTGGTGGCCCCGCATACCTTGTCATGGTAAGTGGACGGGCACAAACACTGGGCCCCCCAGCCTGGGCTCAAAGGCCAACAGGCCTGGCCCCAGCTGTGTAAAGCAAGCTCACCTTTAGGGACAAACTTCAGCGAGCTGCTGAATATTCAGAATCGGGACTGCCCCGGCTTGGGGCCATCGTTCAGGAACTCGTGGCCCAACCCGTTGCCACACTTGCCACAGGACACCTGGAAAGATCACAAGGCAGCTGCGTGAGCTTCTTGGCCATGAAACAGCCGCAGTGAAGGCCCTTACTGGGGGCCTTCCCACGTGCCCATTTCCCAAGCTGACCACCGACATAAGAGGTTGACCTTTGTCCTGGAGCCCGTACAGGAAACCTGTCCTGTTTCCCACATTTGCACCAGAAGGCCAGTCTCTCCCGATAGCCTGGGGTGGCAGCTCCCTGGCGGAGGCCACAGGCCTGGAGCAGACAGCTCTAAGCCCCTGGAGCTGCGGGGCAAGCAGAGGGAGGAAGGTGGGACTGGCTCTCTGCTCTCCCTGGCCGCCCCCATCCCTCCCCCACCCCCGTGGGCCCTCACCTTCAAGGCTTCAGGTCGATTGTGCTCCGGACGCTTGGCCACGCTGTCGGCGTGAATGGTCTCAGTGAATGCCGGCCATGGGGACGAGTGTGCGTACTTCGAGCGGCTGGAGAACAGCTCATAGCCACACTTGGCACACACATAAACGCCTGTGGTGGAAGGAGAGACAAATGTAGAGTCCTCAGCTCCAGCCTTTCGGGGCTCAAGCTCCCAAATCCACAGACCCAGGCAAAGACAGCGCTGTCCCGTTCCGAGGGTGGGCTGTGCTCCTTCCCCATGCACCTGCCATGGGAGGCGCTGTGCTAAGCTCACGTTTAGTAGATGTGCCAGAGACCAGAGGATTCACCTTTCACAATCATCCCCTTGATTCTTCTCATAGCCCCGTGATGGGCCATCTCCTAACATTTCCATCTTTGCTTGCTGATGCAAAGACACCCAGCTACAGCATGTGCAGCGTGAAGGAGCCTGGGCAGTCCCATAAGGACAGGGAGCTCCCCCTTGCTCCCCTAGTTCCCCCAAGGTCATACACGGCAGGGGCCCTGATGTGGCCCCACCACCTGGTCCCTCTCCCTTCTCAAGTGGCCCTCCCTGCTGCCCAACAAGGCCCTAAGCTGGACACCCAGGCACTGCCCTGCTCTCCAGGCAAAAAGAGAACAGTCCCAGAGAAAAGGCCTCCAGGCCACACAGGAGCCCAGGAAGAAAGAGGGCTGGGGATGACAGATTTCAGCCTACCCACAAAGGATCACTTTAGAGTGGAGGGGGTGGGAAAGTTGCAAAACTGATTTGCAGAACTGTTTGAAGGACTGAAAACAGGAACCTCCCGGGGTGCTGAGTCACCTCTCACCCATCACCTGGGGACAGCCTCCCCTGGAAACTGTAAACTACCCAGCCTTTCCCAGGAACTGGAGAAGAAAGCAAAGAGGAGCCAGTAGCTGCCGTGGAAGTGGAGTTTCTGGCTTGGCAGAGCAGCCTGAGGACAACGGGGGTCCACAGCCAGAGAGTCTTGTTGGGGGAGGCTTTGCCGGGATGGTCCTGTGTCACAGTCCAGCCCCCTACAGGGGTGACACGCAGCAAATCCGCCCAAGGAAGCCCAATGCACTCAGACTTGCCTGTGGATGTGTTTTTTACCAAATTAGTCCATTGCCAGGCGAGCCCAGCCCAGAAGGGGACTCATCAGGGCAAGTGTGGAGGGCTGGTCATGCCCCAAACCACCCCCTCCTGTCTGCCTGGTCAAACTTAACTGGTTGTTGGCAGAGGCCTGGTGGCACTCCTGTTTCCCCAGTCTGGAGTCCCTGGGCAGGTGGGGAGGCACCTGGGCCGGCACATTAGGATCTGAAGGGGACATTCTATGCTTGCCGGACTCCTCCCAGAGATCCCGGACTCGGGGAATGGGAAGGGCCACGGTAACACCTGCGGGATAACCCGCGAAGGGGCGCCCTGGCCACAGGCGCTGGCCCTGGACAAGAACTTGGCCTCTCCAAAGCCCCGACCCTAACCCGAATTCCCCCAGCGCCATCACTTTGGAGTGAAGAGGGCAGGGAAGGGGTACCACCCCCACGTATCCCGACCCCTTGGAGTCCCCCCGAAACGGCACGTTCACACTCAAGGCCTGCCTCCTCCAGGACGGTGAGCCCCCAAGCCCCCTCTCCTCGGGTACCCCACTCTCCTCGCCCCCAGACTCCCCGCTCCTCCGCAGTCCTCTTGACCCATGTTCGCTTCTCCCGGGCAGCCACATTCGCCCCCGTTCCCGGCTTGGGAGAGACATCACCCCCGGAGGACGGCGGCGCCCCCTCTAATGCGCGCCCCCCGCCGCGCTGCCCTCCCAGCGAGAGGCCGCAGGACCAACCGGGCTCAAAGTGATTCTGGAAAACCTCGCCCCCGAAGAAGCTGCAGAACGACATGGCGCCGCTGGAACCGCAGCGCACTTGCCGCAGCCAACTGACCCAAGGCTGCCGACCGGACGACCGCCGGGACCCGCGTCCGCCTCCCCGCCCCTCCCGAGGACCAATAGCTCCCCGAAGTGCGAATCCCGGCTTCCGCCTTCGGGAGGCCCCGCCCCTCCTGAGGGCCGGTCCAATCCGATCTTCCCAGCAGGCTCCGCCCGTCGGTGACTCCCAGGGACCACTCCTGGGCCACTTCCCCAAGGCTCCGCCCCCGAGGGTGCTAGTCCAGTCCCGTCTTCCCAGCAGGCCCCGCCCATCAGTAACTTCCAGGGATCCCTCTTGGCCCGCTTTCTGTAGGCCCCGCCCCTCGCTATGGCCGGTCCAATCGCATCTCCCCAGCAGGCCCCGCCCATGGAAACTCTGAGGGACGACCCCTGGGCCGCTTCCCCAAGGCCCCGCCCCTGCCGTCTCGCGCGCCCTGGTGGCTAGGGGTGCATGTGGGGCCTGGCCAGGTGGGCGGCAGCGCGCATCCGTAGTGCCGTGTTCCCCCAGTCCAGTCCTTCGTGCTAAGCCCGGAGACGCTGGAGGTCAGCCTTTCCGCGCCCAGCTGAAACTGCCTTTGCAAAATTATGACTGAGACAGTGAAAGAGATCTAACTTAGCCGACTCTATCTTGCTTCTAACTTCCAAGCTGTCCTTGTTCATCCCTGGTGGTAGGCTGAAATAACTTTGGGAGAAACTCAGTATATGGCTTTTTTGTTTTTTCTTTCTTTTATGAGATGGAGTCTTGCTCTGTCTCTAGGCTGGAGTGCAATGGCGCGATCTCGGCTCACTGCAACCTCCAACTCCCTGGTTCAAGCAATTCTCCTGCCTCAGCCTCCCGAGTAGATGGGATTACAGGCATGTGCTACCACGCCCAGCTAATTTTGTAATTTTGTATTTTTAGTAGAGAAGGGGTTTCTCCATGTTGGCCAGGCTTGTCTTGAACTCCTGACCTCAGGTGATCTTCCTGCCTTGGCTTCCTAAAGTGCTGGGGTTACAAGCGTGAGCCACCGCGCCCAGCCAGTTTATAATTTATAGTTTAAAACAAAGACAGTAACGGCCCTTTCCCAAAGCAGACCTCCTTCTTGCCTGGGGACTAGATATAGGACTAACATTAGCCACAATATTAGAAATTATGGTTTAGGAGTCATGCCTCTGGAGGCTACAAGATTCTGACCCTCCCTAAACTGCTCCTAAGATCAGTGCTTGAGATATTTTGCCGACCCTGCACTTGATGGATCAGCTGGCACCACCCAGATCCATAAACTGGCTCCTGTGATCTTGCGACCCCACCCAGGAACTGACCGAGCGCAAGAAGACAGCTTCGACTCCCTCTGATTTCATCCCTGACCAATCAGTACTCCTGGCTCACTGGCTTCCCCCAACCCACCAAGTTATCCTTAAAAAACTCTGCTCCCGGCACGCCAACAGCCTGGGTGACAAGAGCAAGACTCTGTCTCAAAAAAAAAAAAAAAACCTCTGCTCCCCAAATGCTCAAAGAGATCAATTTGAGTAATAATAAAACATAAAACTCCAGTCTCCCACACACCAGCTCTGCGTGAATTACTTTCTCTATTGCAATTCCCCTGTCTTAATGAATCAGCTTTGTCTAGGCAGCAGGCAAGGTGAACCCCTTGGGCGGTTACTCAGCGCTCCGAGACACCGTAGGAAGAGTCGCCTCCGGCCTTTATTAGACATTGGGGCAGACGGTCCCGTGCGCTTCAGGGCTCATCCACCCCACGCAGCCTACAAGTCTCCCGAGGTCTCTGGTTTTTCCTTCTCCAGATGCTTCTTTTGGGGGCCCTGGTTGAGGGGGTGGTGCAGGAGGAGCCTTAGTCACAAGAGTCTGGCCAGAAACACCCCCTCCTCCAGCCAGGCCCTAGATCACTCAGAGCCAGCCCTGCTGCTGCTGCCCTCCCAAGGCTGCTTCCTCCCCCACCTTCTCTTCTAAAGAATCAGTGCCCAGGGATAGACCCTTAAGAGTCTCTCCTGCAGGCCGGGCGCGGTGGCTCATGCCTGTAATTCCAGCACTTTGGGAGGTCGAGGCGGTTGGATCATGAGGTCAGGAGATAGAGACCATCCTGGTTAACATGGTGAAACCCCATCTCTACTAAAAATACAGAAAATTAGCCTGGCGTAGTGGCACATGCCTGTAGTCCCAACGACTTGGGAGGCTGAGTCAGGAGAATCGCTTGAACCCGGGAGACGGAGGTGGCAGTGAGCCGAGATCGTGGCACTGCACTCCAGCCTGGGTGACAGAGCGAGACTCTGTCTCAAAAAAAAAAAAAAAAAAAAAGAAGAGTCTTTCCTGCAGGTGAGCTCAGGGAAGTCCCTGCCAGCTCCAGCTCCCTACTCGGGCAGGCTGGATGTGGAGCCGGAGCCCCAGAGAAGAACAAGGATGGGGGTGGTGAGCTCACCATGAAGGCCCTCTTCTCTTCGGCTGTCTGGAAGCGGCCATGGCCGAACTTGGAGGTGGTGTCGATGAACTTGAGCTCAATATTCTCCACGGCCTGGCGGCTGTGGTGCACCAGGAGGGACTGGGGAATTCGTGGTAAAGTAGACATCAAGGGCGGGGATCCCCCACACCCTGCTGTGACCTCCAAGCCCTACCAGGAAGGTCTTGCTCACCTAGTTCCTACCAGAGCCCTCCCTTTCTGCTCCCACCACTCCATGCCCCTCGTGGCAGGCCCCGGGGCAGGACAGGCTGGCAGCCCTCAGGCACCCACTCCCCAGCCCACCCAGCACTGCCCACCTTTCTCAGCGTAATGACCCGCTTCTTGGTACCAGCAATACACCCCTTCAGCATGACGAAGTCATTGTTCACTTCCCCGTAGTGCGGGAAACCACCCTGCAGAGGACACAGGTCAGGGGCCAGGCCCGGAAAGGGCTTCAGAGTTAGCGGACAGCTGGGGGTCCTAGGAGAATCCCCACAGGGGCTGTGACAGGCCGGAGCCCCGTGCCCCGCCCCCAGGTGTAGGGGTGACTATCACGTGGCCCCTACTGAGGGCAGCTTCTGAGTCACAAGCTAAGTCCTTTTCCATGCATTATCTCACTTAACAGTCTGGATTTTTGTTGGGGGAGACTGAGGATCAGAGGAGCGGAGTCAGTTGCTCCAAGCTCCACAGCTGCTAAGTCCTGGAGATGTGGCTTGAGCCCAGGTGGCCTGACTGCCAGGCCACAGTAGAAGCTGCCGCACTCCACACCCGCATGACAGCAGCTAGAGGGGAAGCTGCCTCCAGAGGAGGCTCGGAGGATGTGGGACGCAGCGTGGATTTCGTGCTTGTGACTACATCGAAATGTTTTGGACAAATGAGGCAAGGGTCCCACATCACTGCCTAGCTGTCAAAGTCTTCTGTCCAGTGTGCCTAGGGGGGCAGCGTCCAGCTGTGGGGCACAAATATTGAGCCCCTGGGGCAGGGAGCATCCAACTGGGGCTGCAGCATGCCCCCTATATGTATACCAAGCTCCCTTGGCCAGCCTGACCCCACTCCAGCCCTCACCAGCGATGTGATGGGCCTGGCAGTCACCCCCTCCCGGCCTCACCAGTGGTGTGATGGACTTGGCAGTCACGTCGTAGCTGGTGGATGCATTGTTCTTCACCAGCTTCCCGTCCTCCATGTGTAGCCCCCTGCCGATGCGGTAGATCTGCCAGGAGAAGGGGGCACATGCCGGGGCAGGAAGTGGCCTCTGAGGCCAGCAGCCCATCCAGGTCCATCGGCCCACGTGCTCAGACTCAGCGCTGGTGTGGGCATCTCGTGACCCCGGCAGTGTCTGGGTCATGCACCCCACCCACTGAGGCCAGTACTGAGGGCTGGGGTCCGACCACACAGTGTCCCACTACCCCGCCTGAGGACGCACCTTCTTGTTGAGCTCCGTGCGGTGGTGATAGCCCTTCTGCCCGGCCCGAGCAATGGAGCAGCCCACGCGGGCGGGGTGCCAGGCGCCAATGCAGGCCACCTTGCGCAGGCCCTTATGGGTCTTCCTCGGCAGCTTCTTGGTATGCCAGCGGCTTGTGACCCCTGTAAGTGGGAGGGGCTGGTGGCTGGGAGGCCAGGCTGGTCCCCACTGCCTCCAGGAAGCCTGCCCTGAAGCTGCCATCCCCACTGAGCCCTACCTTTGACACCTCGACCCTTAGTGACAGCAATGACATCAATGACCTCACTCTGGCTGAACACGCTGTGCACGGGCACCTGCTTCTCCAGCCGGGCCTGGGCCCAGGCCACCTTCTCGGCCACCGTGCCACCGTTCAACTGGATCTCCATGATGTGGGCCTTCTTCTGCCGGAAGGGCAGCAGTTTCATCTGCAGGACATGGCCAGAGGTCACACCACAGCCCACGGGATCACAACCCAACCTGAAACACAGCATGGCCAGCAGTGACCCCTGCCATCTTCCACGCATGCATTCATTCACGGGTGTTCCCAGGATCAGGCTGCAACCCTTGTGTTGTGCTAGGCACTGCGGATCTGGTGTAGAATAAGGCAGAGGGAGTCCCACACCTCGGGAGCCACCGTCTCACCGGGGGACAGAAGGAAGTCAAGTAACTCTTGGAAAGAAGAGTGCTCTGATGGTCTCTGGGGGCTGGTATTTCAGATACAGTGGTCGGGGCAGAGAGGGCTTCTCTGAGGAGGTGCCGCTGCTAACAAGAAGGAGCCACGGGGCAAAGATTGGAGAGGCGCCGGGCAGCAGGACCCCGCATTTGCACAGGCCTGGTGGCAGGGGAGGTCTTGGAAAGTTGGTGTGACAGAGAGGAGACCGGTGTGGCCAGATGGTGGGGAGCAAGGAGTGTGGGGCAGCGCCTGGGAGTGGGGAGCTCGGGCTTCCGTCGGAGTGCAGGGTGGGGCCCCGGCGCCCCGCCCCCCCAGTCTCCTGTATTTTTTTTTTTTTAATGGAGTCTCTCTCTGTCGCCCAAGCTGGAGGACAGTGGGGCAATCTCGGCTCACTGCAACCTCCACCTCCCTGGTTCAAGCAATTCTCCTGCCTCAGCCTCTTGAGTAACTGGGATTACAGGTGTGTGCCACCATGCCCGGCTAATTTTTTATATTTTTAGCAGAGTTGGGGTTTCCCCATGTTGGCCAGGCTGGTTTTAAACTCCTGACTTCAAGTGATCCACCCACCTTGGCCTCTCAAAGTGCTAGGGTTACAGGCATGAGCCACTGAGCCTGGCCTGATTTTTATGTTTTTATATTTTTATTTTGAGACAGGGTCTCGCTCTATCACTCAGGCTGGAGTGCAGAGGCATGATCAAGGCTCACTGTAGCCTCAACCTCCCGGGCTGAAGCAATCCTCCCACCTCAGCCTCCTGAGTAGCTGGGATGACAGGCACTCACCACCATGCCCATTTTTTTTTGTTTTTATTATTTTTTGTTGTTGTTTTTATTTTTTACTTTTTTATTTTTTTGAGACAGAGTCTCGCTCTGTTGCCCAGGCTGGAGTGCGGTGGCGCGATCTCGGCTCACTGCAAGCTCTGCCTTCTGGGTTCACGCCATTCTCCTGCCTCAGCCTCCTGAGTAGCTGGGACTACAGGTGCCCACCACCACACCTGGCTAATTTTTTATATTTTTAGTAGAGACAGGGTTTTACCACGTTAGCCAGGATGGTCTCAATCTCCTGACCTCGTGATCTGTCTATCTCAGACTCCCAAAGTGCTGGAATTATAGGTTTGAGCCACCATGCCTGGACTTTTTTTTTTTTTTTTTTTTTTTTGTAGAGATGGGGATCTCCCTATGTTGCCAAAGCTGGTCTCAAAGTCCTGGGCTGAAGCAATCCTCCTGCCTCAGCACCCCTCTCCAAGTAGCTGGAACTATAGGCATGCACCACTATGCCCAGCTAATGTTTAAATTTTTTCTAGAGACAAGGTCTCATTCGGTTGCCCGGGCTGCCACCTTGGCCTCCCACAGTGCTGGGATCACAGGTGTGAGCCACCGGGCCTGATTTTTGTTTTTTTGTTTTTTGGTTTTTTTTTTTTTGAGACTCTATCACCCGGGCTGGAGTGCCATGGTGCAATCTCAGCTCACTGCAACCTCCACCTCCCAGTTTCAAGTGATTCTCCTGCCTTAGTCTCCCAAGTAGCTGGGATTACAGTCGCCCACCATGCCCAGCTACTTTGTTTGTATTTTTACTAGAGGTGGGGTTTTGCCATGTTGGCCAGGCTGGTCTCGAACTTCTGACCTCAGGTGATCTGCCTGCCTTGGCCTCCCAAAGTGCTGGGGTTACAGGCATGATCCACTGTGCCTGGCTTGATTTTTTTTTTTTTGTAAGGTCTCTGGCAGGTGCTGTGTGAAGCACAGGCTGTGTGATGTAGAGGTGGAGACTGAGAGGCCAGCGGGGACCACATGGTGACCCACAGGTGTGTACGGAGTAGGTATGTCCGGGGCAGGTGTGTATGGAGTAGGTTTGTATGGAGCAGGTATTTACAGAGTACCTCCTGCATACCAGGCTCTAGGTGGCAGCTGTGGCCCCGCTCAGGGCCTCTGCCCATCTGGAGTCTGTCCAGGGAGATGAACATGCGCCAGTGACTGGCCCAGGCATGGCCTGCATGTGTGTGAGTAGCTGGGGGCAGTGTGGGTTCAGGGGGCTATGGGAAGCTCAGGGTCGGGGGCACTGCTCTAGGGCCTAGGGAAGCCTTCCCTGAGGACAAAGACGCCAAAGAGTGTTCCAGAATAAGCTGGAGGGTGCCACCTGCCTGTCAGCCTACAGCAAGCCTGACCCACGTACAAACACCTATTCCTGTGCACACTTATGCTGGAAACCAAAGGGAGGTGACCGGCCCTCCACACTGCACACCTGGCTGGGGACCCGGCCCTTCAGGGTGTGCCAGGGTCCTAGTTGAGTAGCTGGTGTGGCTGATGCCCCCGGCACCCCAGATGGCACGGACGCCTTTCAGCAGCCATCCCTGGGGCCACATGTGGCCAGTGAGGCTGGTCAGCCGCTCCTCTGGGCCTGTGCCAAGGCTCAGGTATTTTTAGGCTGACATTTGCTACGGCTCCTGGAAGCTGGGGTGAGGGAGCATGGGCTTAGGGACTGGCCGACAGCAGAGGGTCAGGGGCTGACCTGTGTGTGGACAATGACCCGAATGACCTTGCAGTACTTCTTCATGGCGGCGAAGTCTTTCTGTAGCTGCTTTTTGCCGTCTGTGTCCCGCCACCTCTTGCAGGCCTTGGTGAAGGCTTTCTTCTTGCTCTTGTGCCTGAGTCATGCGCAGGAGGGTGCTCAGAGGCCTCCAACCGGGGCAGCTCCTGAGGCCTATCCTGCCCCCCCTTCACCCCCAGCCCACCAAGCAGGGTCCTACCGCTGGGACCGCCCCCCACCTGGAGGCCTCTGAGCTGGTTCCAGCCACCATCTTTGAACATAGACTGTCTCTCCCTCTCTAGGCCCCGGTTTCCTCCTCTGTAAAGTGGGGATCCTCCCTGTCTCCCGGGGCCTGAGAGTGAGTGGCAGAGGTGCAGAAGCTCAGAGAAGGGGGCTGGCCAGCCCCGCAGGACAGGCACCTAGAGACCACCCCACCTGCCACATGGCTCGGACTGCTGGTCCCACTTCTCAAGGGTACAGTGGGTGCCGTGGCCAGGAACCTTGGGCTTGGGAGCCATCCTTTCTTTTTTGTTTTTGGAGACAGGGTCTCACTTTTTCTCCCAGGCTGGAGTGCAGTGGCACAAACAAAGCCCACTGCAGCCTGGAGCTCCCAGGCTCAAGCAATCCTCCCACCTCGGCTCCCCATGCAGCTGAGACCACAGGCGTGCACCACCAAGCCTGGCTCATTTTTTGTATTTTTTGGTAGAGACAGGTTTTGCCATGTTGTCCAGGCTGGTCTCGAAGCCCTGAGCTCAAGCAGTGTGCCTGCCTCAGCCTCCCAAAGTGCTGGGATTATAGGCATGAACGATTGCACCCAGCCAGAAGCCATAGTTTCTAACCCTCTCTAGAGTTCTGGGAGGTGGACATTATTATAATTATTTTCATTCCCATTCTATAGGTGAAGAAACCAAGATTTCTTTCAGGACTTACTGCCAGGGAAGATTTGAGGCCTGAGAATACCTTTCTTTCTATGTATAAGAGCTTCTCAGCTGGCTGTTTCACTTCTCACATGGCTGCTAGGAAACTCAGAGCCAATGCTAACATTCCATCAAATTAGCCTTTTGTTTTTGTTTCTTTCTTTTTCTTTTTTTTTTTTTTTTTTTTTTTTGAGACAGGGTCTCACTCTGTCACTCAGACTGCAGTGCAGCGGCACAATCTCAGCTCATTGCAATCTCCACCTCCCAGGCTCAAGCGATTCTCTTCCCTCAGCCTCCCAAGTAGCTGGGATTACAGGTGCCTGCCACCATGCCTGGCTAATTTTTTGTGTGTGTATTTTTAGTAGAGATGGGTTTTCACCATGTTGGCCCAGCTGGTCTCGAACTCCTGACCTCAAATGAGCCACCTGCCTCAGCCTCCCAAAATGCTGGGACTACTACAGGTGTGAGCCTCCACAACTCACTCAAATTAGCCTTTTGATTAACCCTGAGGATTAGAATATTTGTTTCCTCTTTTTCCTCCATCCTGATTTCATCCCCAGCCTTCTAGTACTCTTTTTTTTTTTTTTTTTTGAGATTGAGACAGCGTTTCACTCTGTCACCCAGGCTGCAGTGCAGTGGCACGATCTCAGCTCACTGCAACCTTCACCTCCCAGGTTCAAGTGATTCTCCCACCTCAGCCTCCTGAGTAGATGGACTACAGGCGTGCACCAACACACCCAGCTAATTTTTGTATTTATTGATAGAGATGGGGTTTCATCATGTTGGCCAGGCTGGTCTCAAACTCCTGACCTCAAGTGATCCACCTGCCTCGGCCTCCCAAAGTGCTGGGATTACAGGCATGAGCCACCACGCCCAGCCTACTCATCTTTTATTGAAATGAAGGCAACACACAGAAACACACACACACTCCTACCTCCCACACAGCACTGAGACTTTTCTTCCTGCTCACCCACACCTATCATTTCAGCAAGAGCTAGAGCCTCAGGCACCCAACTTCTGTGGTCCCAGCAGCCCTTGGACAGCCCAGCCAAGGGCGGTGCTCACCAGTCCTTGTAGAATCGGCGCCGGCACTCGTCACTGAGGTGTTCTGCAAAGATGGTCTTGAAGCTCCGGAGACCTCGAGGGGTGGCCACATAGCCCACCACGCCCACCACCACCAGGGGCGGCGTTTCTACAATTGTCACCGCCTCCACCTCCTCCCGTTTGGAAATTTCTAGGTGAGACACAGGGATAGGGCATGAAGGGAGACCTCCTGAAGCCCGTGGGGGAGGGAGTGGAGAGCCGGCCATACAGGGGCAGGCCAGGAGAGTGTGGGACCAGCCAGGACAGCGTCCCCCAGAGGGTGGGGCTGAGCCCAAATGAGCATTTGTTATTTTAATAATTACAATGTGGCCGGGCGCGGTGGCTCAAGCCTGTAATCCCAGCACTTTGGGAGGCCGAGACGGGCGGATCACGAGGTCAGGAGTTCGAGACCATCCTGGCTAACACGGTGAAACCCCGTCTCTACTAAAAAAATACAAAAAACTAGCCGGGCGAGGTGGTGGGCGCCTGTAGTCCCGGCTACTCGGGAGGCTGAGGCAGGAGAATGGCGTAAAAACCCGGGAGGCGGAGCTTGCAGTGAGCTGAGATCCGGCCACTGCACTCCAGCCTGGGCCACAGAGCGAGACTCTGTCTCAAAAAAAAAAAAAACAAAAAAAAACCCAAACTATATACATAGGCGTACATACAAAATAATGGTACATGAAATAGATCTGAAATGGCCAAAAAGTGCTGATGTCCTGGCGGGTGGTTTGAACCGAGGGCCTGGGGCACCGGCCTTTGAATCCTAACTCCTGGGCTTACTGCCCCGGTGCCTGGACCAGTTTCCTCACTGCTGTGTGCCTCGATGTCCTCGTCTGCGAGCTGAGGCCATGAAGAACCCTCCCGGAAGCCCTGCCTGAGCTCAGCGTCCACCACAATTCCCAGGGGCAGGGCCTGGTGCTCCCTGGGACTGTGACCCGCCTGGACCAAGAACGTGAGTTCTGGCTCCGAGCATCTGGAAAGTTCAGCCCTCCCCCTCCCCCAAGGGTCCCAAGTGTGACTCACTGAGCCCCGGCCGGTGCACCTCACGCAGGGTGTGGGTCATGCCCGCCTTGTAGCCCAGGAAGGCCGTGAGGTGCACAGGCTGGCTGGGGTCATCCCGCGGCCACGTCTTCACCTTGCCCCGGTGCCGGCGGCTCCTCTTGTGGGGCAGGAAGCCCAGGTGTCCATGCCGAGGGGCGGAAAACTTCCGGTGGGACTGGGGGACAGTAAGGAAGGAGGTCAGACCTGGGGTGTCCCTGGTGGTGGAGCTGGATGGTCCCAGAACCCGAACCTGGAAAAATGGACTCCAGGCCTCAGACTGAGGCCGGTGCTCAGCACCTCCCCTGTCTGCCTACGGGAGAGAGGAAGGTTCACCAAGGGGCAGGGTCTTTGGGATGGCGTCTCCATAGCCACAGGCTTCCTGCCTCTGTGGGCTCAGCCTGGGGCCCAGGAGGGTTGCACCCATACTGCGGCCAAGGACTCCTGGGGCAGGTGGCCGCTGTCATCTGTTCATCTCCAGGGCCCTCACAGGCCCGGCAGCCCAGCCCTTATCCCCTTGTTTCCCCCTCCAGCGTCTCAACCCCTCACAGGCTGGGAGACTGTCCCTCTGAGGGAGCGTCCAGAAGCCCAGCTGTCCCATCCCCCCAGAGTTCCAGCTCCAACCCCAGCCCACCCTCCATGTCACCCTGGTCCCACCAACCATGGTGGCCGATCCCTGAAGGTCAGGAAGGGGCCTCCCCGCTGGCCGCCAGAGGTCGAGTGGCAGGGCCAGGACTCACAGCTGCCAGCTCCCAGATTAGCCTCTGGCACAGTCAGCAGGGTCTCCGGTGCCAGGAGCAGGCACGGGTGGGGCAGTGTTGGGGGCATCAGATGGGCAGCCTGGGTGGGGCACCTGGAGCCGGGGCTGGCACTCCTTTCCTCGATGGCCCTGGGACTGGGTTTTGACCCTCCCAGGACAGGACTGGGGACAGGCAAGGTAGGGGCCAATGTAGTCTGGTGGGGGCCTTCTCCCAGGCAGTGGCCAAGAGGAGGGGTCTGGTGCAGTTTGCAGACTTGGAGGCAGAGGGGATTCCCATCCTGAGGGCTGGGAGACAGCTGGATAAATGGCGGGGAGCAGGGTTGGGGACGGGGGAGACGAGGGAGAGGGCTGACTGCACCCTGAGGATCACCAGAGCTGTGCTTCCAGACTGAGATCCCTGGCCAAGGGCAGTGGCTCATGCCTGTAATCCCAGCACCTTAGGAGGCTGAGGCAGGAGGATCATTTGAGCCCAGGAGGTCAGGCTGCAGTGAACCTCAACTGTACCATTGCACTCCAGCCCGGGTGACTGAGCGAGACACTGTCTTAAAAAAAAAAAAAATGCCAGTCTGGCCAACACAGTGAAACCCCGTCTCTACTAAAAATATAAAAATTAGCTGGGCATGGTGGTGTGGGCCTATAATTCCAGCTACTCTGGAGGCAGAGGCAGGAGAATCACTTGAACCTGGGAGGCAGAGTTTGCAGGTTGCAGTGAGCCAAGATCGCACCACTGCACTCCAGCCTGGGCAATACAGTAAGACTCCATCTCAAAAAAAAAAAAAAAAAAAAATCAGGATCTGGCTCCTGTAATTCACAAGCATTGAAATACTTTTATGAATTTATATTTATTTATTTATTGTTATTATTATTATTTTTTGAGACGGAGTCTTGCTGTGTCACCCAGGCTGGAGTGCAGTGGCATGATCTCGGCTCACTGTAAGCTCCGCCTCCCTGGTTCACGCCATTCTCCCACCTCAGCCTCCCGAGTAGCTGGGACTACAGGTGCCTGCCACCATGTCCGGCTAATTTTTTGTATTTTTAGTAGAGACGAGGTTTCACTGTATTAGCCAGGATAGTATCGATCTCCTGACCTTGTGATATGCCCACCTCGGCCTCCCAAAGTGCTGGGATCACAGGCATGAGCCACCGCGCCCGGCCTTATTTATTTATTTTGAAGAGACAACGTCTCACTCCATTGCTCAGGCTGGAGTGCAGCGGTGTGATCATAGCTCACTTGCAGCCTCAACCTCTGGCTTAATCATCCCTCCTGCCTCAGCAGGGACTACCTAAAATGTATTTCTGCTGTGAGTGCTGCCCCTGCCGTCTTACTGAAATCCCCGGATCTGCGGAGCCCGAGAGGAACTACAGTGACCTAATAATTTATATTTTGAACTTGTTTTAAGGTTGAATTCTTCCTTTCCTTCTTTTCTTCTTTTCCTTTTCTTTCTTTTTTCTTTTCTTTTCTTTTCTTTCTTTCTTTCCTCTTGTGCCCAGGCTGGCGTCATCACCTCAACCCTCCTGGCGCTTAATCCTCCCATGTTCCCCCCAAGTAGCTGGAACCACAGGCACTTACCACCATGCCTCACTAAATTTTGTATTGTTTATGGAGACAGGGATCTCATTATGTTGCCCAGGCTGGTCTCAAACTCCTGAGCTCAAGCAATCTGCCTGCCTTGGCTTCCCAGAGTTCTGGGATTACAGATGTGAGCCACTGTGCCCCTCGAAATCTCTTTCAATTCAAAGATGCTATGGCTGTAAAGTTCTTTTTTTTTTTTTTTTTTTTTTTTTTTGAGACAGAGTCTCCCTCTGTTGCCCAGGCTGGAGTTCAGTGGCACAATCTCGGCTCACTGCAACCTCTGCCTCCTGGGTTCAAGCGATCCTCCTGTCTCAGCCCCCCTGGTAGCTGGGATTACAGGCACGTGCCACCATGCCCGGCTGATTTTTGTATTTTTAGTAGAGATGGGGCTTCACCATATTGGCCAGGCTGGTCTCAAACTCCTGACCTCAGGTGATGCCCCTGCCTCAGCCTCCCAAAGTGCCGGGTTTACAGGCGTGAGCCACCCCGCCCGGCCGGTTGTAAAGTTCTATAGCAGTGGAATTTTAGAGTTTTTCAGGCCTACGATGTCTCTAAGATCTGTGACTCTTACATCAATAGATACTAAGATTCTAGGCTACTAAAATGTCAAGATTGTTTGGGTCTCATGGTTTGTATTTCTTTCCAAGAGTTTGGCTGGGAGCGGTGGCTTATGTCTGTAATCCCAGAACTTTGGGAGGCTGAGGTGGGCAGATCATCTAAGGTCAGCAATTTGAGACCAGAAACATGGTGAAACCCCGTCTCACCAGGGGTCCTGGTAGAGAGCGGGGCCCAGGGAATTCTGTACGGGCTAGGCAATCCAGGAAAGCTTCCTAGCAGAGTAGGGAGTTTGGAATTGCGTGTTATTTGTTGACTTTGTCGTGTATGCTCTAACGGCCTGTGTTCTCCATCACAGCCGGGCTGTTTATCTTCTTCCCTGCTGCACTCAGCACAGTGCCTGGCGGGCAGTGGAAACCGAATGACTCCTTCCTATTCCTTATGTCTGTTGGCTATTGTCTGTTTCTTTCACCGTAAGCAGGGGTCTGTCCGGTTCGCGGCTGCTTCCCAGGCTCCCAGACCAGTGACCAGCACCGCGCAGGCGCTCGGCAGAGACCGAGAACGGAGGCCCCACACGGGGGCGCCCTGCGGCGAGGCGGGTCCCGGCCGCGCCGGGCGGAGTCGGGGAACTACAAGTCCCATAGTGCCTCGCGGCCGCCAGCGCACAGACGCAGCCGCCCTCGGCGTCCTCTGTAGCTGGCGACCTAGGCCGCAGGACCCGGACGGAGGTAGAGGCAAGGGCAGCGCGTCAGGGAGCGGGGTTCGCGCCTCCCGCCGCCATGCCGGACAGCTGGGACAAGGATGTGTACCCTGAGCCCCCGCGCCGCACGCCGGTGGTGTCGTCGCAGACTTGGCTGCCCAATCCCGTCGTCTACATAACGAAGGCGTTCGACCTCATCGTGGACCGACCCGTGACCCTTGTGAGAGGTACGAGGCCCCAGCCCGGGGCTCCCTCGCCGGCCTCTGGGGACCCCTGGATCCCACACCCTGCCTGGATCCTCCAATGCCCCCGGGGTCCCGTCTCCCTGAGACCGCCCCCCGCTGCACCCCGGGGACAACCCCCCACCCCCGGAGACCCCCGAGCTCCGTCGCCTCCTTTGGCCTCCCACTGCACCCCGGACCTCACCTCCTAGGATCCCTTACTCTCCCCTGCACCCCGGGACGCCCCGCTCCTTCCCAGGACTCTTCCCTCCCTGCCGCACCCAGCACCCACTGCTCCAGGACCCCGCACTGCTCTCTGCCCCCGCCGCACCGCTGGCCTCAGGCCTCTCTCAAATGTTAGGGGTGGTCTGCACAGGGAAGCATCTGAATCCTGGGGGTTGTTAGACCTGCCAGATGACCAAGTGTCAGGGTGATGGCCGAGATGCCCACATTCACCATCTCTGGAACGAACCGGGAGAATGCCCAGTTCAGTGTTTTTTTTTTCTTTCCCTGAGACAGTCTCGCTCTGTTGCCCAGGCTGGAATGCAGTGGTGGGATCTCGGCTCACTGCAACCTCTGCCCCATCCCGGGTTCAAGCGATTCTCCTGCCTCAGCCTCCTCAATAGCTAAGATTACAGGTGCACCACCACCAAGCCCAGCTAATTTTTGTATTTTTAGTAGACACGGGGTTTCACCATGTCAGCCAGGCTAGTCTCGAACTCCTGACCTCAGGTGATCCTCCCACCTTGGACCCCCAAAGTGCTGGGATTACAGGCCTGAGCCACCGCGCCCAGCCTGGTTCAGTTCTTTTTGAACACTTGGGGTGCATAGCATGCTCTGGTGGTTCTCTTGTAAAAGGATGAAGTCTGCAAATCAAACCCGCAAGGATCTGGAAACCGTGCAACAGCTGACCCAGCTCCCTCTCTTTTGTAGCAGTCCTAGAACATGTCTGTCCTATGTGTCTGGATGTTCGAGCTCTCTTTTTAGCTTGTTCATTTCCCAGTGAGGAAGCTGAGGCCGTAAGGTGGTAAGTTCTGCTTGCTGGAGGCTCCCTGTTGGAACCTCTGCGCACTCAGTCCTCCCCCAGGACTCCACAGGGGTCCCTGTGCAGCTGGGGGAGGTGCACCGGCAGAGCTTTGTCACAGTCAGTGCCGTCTGTGAGAAGCAGCTGCCTGTAGGCGTGTGTGGGGCACAGAGTAAGGTAATGCATGTGGAACTCTGAGGATGATGCCTGGTACGCTGGAGCTCTCCATCAGCTGTAGCCTAGGCCTTCACAGACCTGCCTGGCCAGCCACACCTCATAGAGAGACGAATTGCCGGTTTTTTTTTTTTTTTTTTGAGATGGAGTCTCACTCTGTCACCCAGGCTGGAGCACGGTGGCACGATCTCGGCTCACTGCTAGTTCCACCTCCAGGGTTCACGCCATTCTCCTGCCTCAGCCTTCTGAGTAGCTGGGACTACAGGCACCCGCCACCATGCCCGGCTAATTTTTTTGCTTTTTTTAGTAGAGATGGGGTTTCACCGTGTTAGCTAGGATGGTCTCGATCTCTTGACCTTATGATCCGCCCGCCTCGGCCTCCCCAAGTGCTGGGATTACAGGCGTGAGCCACCACGCCTGGCCGAATTGCCTGTTTTCTAAATGCTGGAACACTCAGGAAGTTCTCCTCCCTCTCCTCCAAGGGGCTTATGAGAACTAGAAAGCTAAAAGCTTGTCCAAACCAATGAGGTATGAGTCTGTGGTTTTGTCTTTGCAGAATTTATAGAGCGGCAGCATGCAAAGAACAGGTATTACTACTACCACCGGCAGTACCGCCGTGTGCCGGACATCACTGAGTGCAAGGAGAATGATATCTTGTGCATGTATGAAGCCGAAATGCAGTGGAGAAGGGACTAGTACGTGAGCCACGCTGGGAGTGTGGAGATCTGCAGCATGTGCAGCTGGGCCACCGGTCCCTGGGATTCCACAGGGTGGCATGCCCAGATCTTAGGGCTGACATGGGAGGAGCCAGACCCCAGGGCTCTTGATTTCAATTGTTCTCGAGGGGTACAGGGAAAGGATTCCTGGTGATTAGCCTCTCTTGCTCCCTTTCTCCCCCAGCAAAGTCGACCAAGAAATTGTCAACATTATACAGGCTCGACTCAAGGCCTGTCAGCAGAGGGAAGGACACAACTACAAGCAGAACTGCAGCAAGGAAGTGGAGCAGTTCACCCAGGTGGCCAAGGCCTACCAGGACCGCTGTGCGTGACCTCCCCTCCCATCCTTCTGAGGCCTGGGGGCCAGAACCATTGCGATTCCTCCCTCCCCTCACTTCTGCCCACTTGACTTTGCCCCCTTTGCATGCAGCAGAGGCCTGGGTTCCCAGCTTGTTTCTATTGCTTTCTCAGATCAGGACCTGGGGGCCCACTATTCTGCCAGGAAGTGCCTGGCCAAACAGAAGGAGAGGATGCTGGAAGAGAGAAAAGCTGCAAGAGAGGCCGCCGCTGCCACCTCCTGAGGCATCTGTGGGTGCGCCTGCTGTGTGGCTCTGTATGACTGTTGCTGAAATAAAGTCCTGCAACCTGCCTGTGTTTCTGATGTGATCTATTGGCCCCACATCCGCAGAGTCAAACCACCACTAACCATGCAGGACACAGGACACAGTAACAGGCTTAATTCACTTTATTTTTCTTGTATAAAAACCCTATGTTGTAGCCACAGCTGGAGCCTGGGTCCGCTGCACAGAGACTCTGGTGTGGGTCTTGACAAGGTGGTCAGTGAATTCCTGATAGGGAGACTTGGTAAACACAGTCTCCTTCCAGAGGTCAGGGGTCAGGTAGCTGTAGGTCTTAGAGATGGCATCGAAGGTGGCCTTGGCTGCACAACAAAAGAACCCCAAGAGGGTCAGTGGTGTGCTTGAGGCAAGTCCCCCAACCCAAAAACTGTCTGTCGCACTCCTAGGAACAGAGAGGCCATTCTGGGCGGGTCTGTCGTGCATTAGGAGAGCTTTTCTCTGCCTCCCTGAAAATACGCCAAGCACACACCGGACCCGTGTGGTTAAGCGGAGCTGAGAGACCATGGCTACGCCCCATGCGTGGACCACCTACCGAAGTTGCCCAGGGTGGCAGTGCAGCCCCGGGCTGAGGTGTAGCAGTCATCAATACCAGCCATCATGAGCAGCTTCTTGGGCACAGGCGCTGAGACGATGCCAGTGCCCCTGGGTGCAGGGATGAGGCGCACGAGCACAGAGCCGCAGCGGCCTGTCACCTGGTGAGGGAAGAAGTCAGGAGACAAGGGCCCAAGGGAGCCTGCCCCACAGCAGGCCCATAACCTGCCACCAGCCTACCTTGCAAGGGACGGTGTGGGGCTTGCCGATCTTGTTCCCCCAGTAGCCTCTGCGCACTGGGACAATGGAGAGTTTGGCCAGGATGATGGCCCCACGGATGGCAGTGGCCACCTCCTTGGAGCACTTAACACCCAGGCCGACGTGGCCATTGTAGTCCCCGATAGCAACAAACGCCTGTGAAGAGATGTGTGTGAGGCGACTGGTGGCCCTACACCCAATCACCGCCCACCGCCCAGGGCCTGTTGCGCCCCTCAAGGAAAGAGAGGCCACAGTAAGGCCCATCTGAGGTCCTGAGGAGATCTTTTCTCTCTCTCCCCATTACGAAAGTCACACGGGTGAAGCCAAGTGCAACTACGCAGAGCCGAGAGAGTCCTGACAAGCCCAGCCCAGCCCACTCCAGGACAGCCAGGTACCTTGAACCTGGTGCGCTGGCCAGCACGGGTCTGCTTCTGCACCGGCATAATCTTCAAAACCTCGTCTTTGAGAGAAGCCCCCAAGAAAAAGTCAATGATCTCAGATTCCTGCAACAAACAAGACAATTGTGGGGAGTGCATTAAAGAAAAAGTCCGTACCATTATGCTACTAAAGAACCAAAGTCATCGGCGGGGCGGTGGCTCACACCTGTAATCCCAGCACTTTGGGAAGCTGAGGTGGGCAGACCACAAGGTCAGGATTTCAAGACCAGCCTGGCCCACATGGTGAAACCCCATCTCTATTAAACCTACAAAAAATTAGCGGGGTGTGGTGGCGGGCGCCTGTAAACCCAGCTATGCGGGAGGCTGAGGCAGGAGAATCGCTTGAACCTGGGAGGCAGAGGTTGCAGTGAGCCGAGATCGCACCAGCCTGGGTGACAGGCCGAGACTCTGCCCCGCCAAAAAAAATAGTCATGAACCCCCTCACCTGGCATCCCCCCATCTGTCCCCTTCGTTTACGTTTCAGCAGTTTTAATGGAAGTTTGTAAGATTAGCACGTTTCAGCATCTCAATCGTTTCTTCCTATTTGTCCTTTTCCTCGTTTGGTGAGATGCGGCTTTCCACTCAGGTTTCCTTTTGCTTTGTCCAGCTTTGGCCTAGCCATGAACACCGTCCCTTGCTAGGGCGAACGCTCACATGACAAACGCGCCATTAGCCTTTCCCCTCTGCACCCGCTGGACGCGGATGACAGCTGTCCCGTACACGCGGACTATGAGGAGTTTGCTAACCCTTACGGTGTCCTCCCACAACCTGAACTTCATCGTCCTCTCGGATGGCATGAACTGAGCGCTGCTTCTGTCTCAGCTCTTTGGAAATGAATTCGCTGCGAACGTGGGAAGATGCGCTGAAATGCGTTTTGTGGCTCTCGCTTCGCTCAGATATATCCATCCAACCTCTCTTAAGTGGAATCCCCTCCTCATCCAGCCCGCAACACAGCCTCGACCTCTCAAACGAGACGCTGGGCCCTTCAAGGCGGGTCAATGGCAGATGCCAACCATCCAACCCCAGCCCAAACGACTCCGGGGTCGCACTTGTTCAACGCCCCAACGACCGACGCGTACCTTAATGGGCAAAGAGAAGAGGTAGATCTCCTCCAGGGACTTGATCTTCATGTCCTTGACCAAGCGGCCCAGCTTAGTGACGGGCATCCACTAGAGGGAGAAAAGGCGCGAGTGACCAGGGCCGCTCTCCGCCGCCGCCTACGGGCCCGATCCCGCGCGTAGCTGAAACCTACCTCCTTATCCTCGGCTTTGCCTCCGCGAGCTCCGCGGCCTCGGCCCCGGCCCCGTCCACGGCCGCGACCCCGGCCCCGGATGCCACTGCCGAAACCTCCGCGGAAGCCACCGCGGTTCCCCATCCCAGGGCCACCAGGGCCTCCGGGCCCCCCCGCTGCACCGGCGTCATCCGCCATTTGCTGGAGAAAACGACAAGAACCAAGCAGTCAGTGCGGTCTAGGCATCTGGCAGCCCCCCGCAAGACCCCGACGGGGGCTCCCGCCCAGGAGCGCGGACTCGGGAGCCTAGACCCGACTCGATGTCCGCGGATTCCCGCCGCCCACGCCCAAACCCACAGCAGCAAATACGACCACTCACGTGTTCTCTTGGAGAAGAAGAGCTAGGCCTACTGGGAAGCAGCTTTTATACCACACCAAGCGCCGCGAGACCTCCGCGGCCCCGCCCCGGGCGGGAGCGCGCCGAGCTCCCATAAGACAACCTGTGATTGGCTCCGCGGTGCCCCGCCCTCACCGGGCTCGGCGTGCTCCTGCGCGTCCGGCCCCAGCCGCGGCCTGGGACTCTGCGTCACCCGAAAAGCAGCTATAAACGCCTGCGCATGCTTTGCACTGCTTTCTTCATTTAGGTAGGTTCTGCTGCGTTGACCACCGGTATCCCGCTGGTGGTCTTGGAGACCGGCGTTGGTTGAAAATCACCCCCGGCTTTGGCCGTGGCCGCGGGTGAGATTCGACGCCCAGAGCCTCCGGGGGCCTCAGCTCACCGCGCGCTGCTCCATGTGCGGCGGTGAAACCCAGGCCCCGACAGGCGCCGCGTCCTCCCCCCAGGTGTGGCCGCTCGCGTGGTCTGGCCCCTGACTCCTGACCCCGGCTGCCGACCCCTAACCCTGTTTTCTCTCCGCAGGACACTGGTCCTCCCACGCCTGAGACTGACGTCGCCAGGACCGCGGGGTCGGGGGGACTCGGCTGTCTCCCGTCTTTCAAATAAAGCTGTTTGCCTAACTTACTGCGTGCGGGTGTTCTTGGGGTCCCGACCCGCCTATCAGCCTGGCAAGTGCATCTGTTCACGCAGTGGCGGGGAGAACCCTAGCGAGATGCCTCCTCGTCTTTCCTGGCCATCCCAACGCCGCGTTGGAGACAAGGATAGGATGTGGGAGGTTGGCAGGTGACATGTAAGGTCCGACGCTTCTTAAGTGGCGGAGCCAGATTGGGAACAGTCTTGTGGCCATGCGCGCCTCAGGTAAAGGCCTAAAGGGCGCCAGGTGGGGCCAGCAGAGCGCTCGCAAGGATGGGAAGTTCAGAGGCTTCCAGTGACTTCCTTGTGAGACCAGGTGAGATTCTAAGGGATTTGACCAGCTAGGCCTAGATGAACTCAGCGCCCCAGTGGTGCTAGGCTGGAGCGGATCAGACACCTGGTTTGGGAGGCTGGGCCCCTGCTCTGGACAGCAGTTTCCCCGGGAGTTTAGTTCTCACTGCCTTGGAGCTACCCCTGAGTGTCGGACCCTAAGTGAAGACCCCTAGTGGGTCAATGCCTGAAGCCCCCATACTCTAGGAGCCCTAGGAGCTACAGCCCTCTGGAGAGAAGAGGGCGGCAATCCCTGTGATCCCACTGAAGCCCTGGCCTGGGGGAAACAGCTCCATGAAGCTTGGTTCATCTCAGCTCACTACAGCTTCTGCCTCCCGGTTTCAAGCAGTAATGCCTCAGCCTCCCAAGCAGCTCGGACTACAAGCACCTGCCACCACGCTCGGCTAATTTGTTTGTATTTTTAGTAGGGATGGGTTTTCACCATGGTGACCAGGCTGGTTCGAACTCCTGACCTCAAGTGATCTGCCTGCCTCGGCCTCCCAAAGTGTTAGGCTTACAGGCATGAGCCACTGCACCCAGCCCTGTGACTTAAAAGAGGTGGGGTCTCACTGAGTTGCCCAGGCTGGTTTCCTGGGCTCAAGTGATCCTCCTGCCTTAGCCTCCCAAACTGCTGGGATTACAGGTGTGAGCACTGTGCCCAGCTACCTGTGATCCTCTACAGAAGGGAACAAGGGCTGGGCTGTACAGGGTCTCTGGGCCCTGAACCAGGGTTGGGATTGGCTTGAGCTGGACAATGCTATTGTGATGTCAGCCCACACCCACTGTGAAATGCAGGCTCCTGAGCTCTGGGGGCCTGTGGAGCTGCTGTCTAGACACAGATCATGGTGAGCCTGGGGTCCTCTTACCTCCAGCCCTTAGATGTGTGCCCAACTCCAGAAACTTGCCCAGTTGTTCAGGGATCGACCCCACTGCACTTGGAAAGGGTGGGCAATGGGTCGCAGGCCCCCATATGGTACAATGAAACCTGGAAGGCTCTGGCTAGGTCTGATTCTAGGCTAAGGCTCCCGTCTCCAACCAGGGATTAGTAGTCCTGGGGTAGGGGGCCCTAACCCCTACAGCTGCCCCCTCAAAGTGGGTGCTGAGCCAGCCCCTCTACTTGAAGTTCTGTGGCCCACCTCCCCGCCCAAAGCTTGCTAGGCTGTTGCTGGGTATGTGGACCAGGGACTGGATCACTGTCCCAGCCAGGTCCTGACACCTGGCCTTTGCAGAGTGGCGGGTATGATCTCAACCTCTTCGCCAGCCCTCCTGACAGCAACTTTGTGTGCTCCGTCTGCCATGGGGTTCTCAAGAGGCCAGCAAGGTTGCCATGCAGCCACATCTTCTGCAAAAAGTGCATCTTCCAGTGGCTAGCCAGGTGCCACCGGGTACCCAAGGGGCTGGGAGGGGAGGAGTGAGACTGGGGGCCATTGCTGTGGCCCAGAACAGAGGGGAAAGTCAGCCAAAAGACTCAGCCACGAAATCTCCCTAAACTAAAATGTGTATACCCTCACTCTGGCATCTGCAGACCCCGGCCCCAGCCTCAGAGCTGAGAGCGCCCTGGAATATGCCCTGATGCCTCCTCCAGCTGATGAAGGGACCACCTGGGTCACCGAGTGAGAGCTTGACCAGGGCTCCCTTCCTACTCCCAACACTCACCCCTACTCATGCCTCCTTCTAGACAAAAGACCTGTCCGTGCTGTAGAAAAGAGGTGAAAAGGAAAAAGATAGTCCGCGTGAATAAACTCCGGAAAACCATTGGCCGCCTGGAAGTCAAGGTAGCTCAGAGTACCCACTCCCCCGACCCTCGACCCTTCTCACCCTTGTAGGGGTGGGGCAGGGCCAGGAGAGGGGGCAGGAGAATCCTATCTTCAGAGAGACAAGTGCAGCCTTGGGAGGACCAGACGTGGCTGAGTTTGAATCGTGGCTTTACTGCTTAGTTGCTGTGTGACTTTAAGCAAGTCACCTAACTTTTCCGAGCCCCGGGGTCTCAGCTGTAAAATGGAGATTATAGAGGACTTACAGAGGATTTTCAGAGGATCTAGTGCCTGGTGTGCTGGCCACTACTCTCCAGCCCCCTAGTTTCACAGATGGGTAAACTGAGGTTAAAAAGGAAAGCCTGGCATCCATACCACTCACCAGACCAACCCAACTGTGTACCTTCCAGTTCCCCAAGACTCAGGCCTCACCCCCTCCCCTGGAACTTCTAGCTTCTTCCCACTTCCAAGCATTTGCCCCAATGTTCTCTCCACCCACTCACCCAAGTCAGAAAAGTGTGGGAGGCTCCCGGTTCCCTGGTTCCTGGTGAATGGAAAGCCAGGGGTGGGGGTTCTGGGGGTGTCCCGCCTGATTTCTTCACACGTGTTCTCCTTCACCCTCAGTGCAAGAATGCCAACGCTGGCTGCATAGTGACGTGCCCCCTGGCCCATCGCAAGGGGCACCAGGACTCATGCCCCTTCGAGCTAATGGCCTGCCCCAACGAGGGCTGCACCTCGCGCGTGCCGCGTGGGGCCCTGGCAGAGCACCGGCAGCACTGCCAGCAAGGATCCCAGCAGCGCTGCCCCCTGGGCTGCGGGGCCACGCTGGACCCGGCCAAGCGCGCTCGCCACAACTGCTACCGGGAGCTGCACAATGCCTGGAGCGCGCGCCAGGAGCGCAGTCGGACCCTGCTGCTGTGCCTTCTGCGGCGCGTGCGCTGGCTGCACCGAGCCACCAGCGTCGTTCGCCGAGAGCTGGCGGAGCTCAGCAACTTCTTGGAGGAAGACACCGCTTTGCTGGAGGGCACCTCACAGGAGGAGGCCAAGGTCGCCCCAGAAGGCAACGCTGGGGCTGAGGTGGTGGGGGAGCCCAGGGCCAACGTACCTTGTAAATAGGTCAATAAAAGCGGAGCCCAGGCCTGCCTTCCTCTGTGCCTGCGGCCCTCACAGCTGTCACCGGTGCATCCCTACCGCCCTCTCCAGGCATTTGCCTGCTCTCTTTCATCTTTTCTTTTTTTTTTTTTTTTTGAGACAGAGTCCGGTCTGTCGCCCAGGCTGGAGTGTAGTGGCGCGATCTCGGCTCACTGCAACCTCCGCCTCCCGGGTTCACGCCATTCTCCTGCCTCAGCCTCCCGAGTAGCTGGGACTACAGGTGCCCGCCACCACGCCTGGCCAATTTTTTTGTTTTTAGTAGTGACGTGGTTTCAGCGTGTTAGCCAGGATAGTCTCGATCTCCTGACCTCGTGATCCACCCATCTCAGCCTCCCAAAGTGCTGAGATTACGGGCGTGAGCCACCGCGCCAGGCCACGAATGCCTTTTTATACTGTTCAAAGAGCCAGGCCACCAGCGACGCCACCCGCGCCGGTCTACCCTCACCGGACCGCGAAGCACCCTCAGGGTTCATGGCCCTCCCTCCAGGCCGGAAACGTCTCCGCCCCCTTCCGGTTCCCGATGCAGCAGCCACTGCCCGAAGCAAAGATGGCGCCAAGCGCGCCGCGCCGGTGGGGACGTCACAGTGGTCGCGCGCGGTGACGCCATCGCGGCGCGCCGGGAGTGTGGAGTTCTGTGAGGAGTTCGGTGCCAACCTCTGTCACGCGGCGGCGGCTGCCGGGGCCCTAGCCGGTTTCAGCTGGAGCGGCGGCGGCGGCAACATGGCAGAGACCGCGGCCGGAGTGGGCCGCTTCAAGGCCAAGTGAGCCCGGAGCGCTGGGGCCGCGCGGGGAGGGAGCTGGGTTCGCAGCCGGCCTAGCGGAGGTGCGCGTGGAGCGGGCACGCATTCTGGTCCGTGGAGGCGACAGGCTATGTGTGCGCGGGCTCGCGCGGTCGCGGAGGCTGCGGTGATACCAGGCGGGAGAGCCGGCCCCGACTGCTCTCGGGGAGGACGGCGATCGGAGCCTGGCCGCCGGGAGCAGCAGCGTGGGCTCATCGAGAAGCCGGCTGTGGGTGGAGTGGGAACCAGAAGTCCCGATGAGGGGAGGAGAGGGCTGAGCCTAGGTCGGGGCTGGCCCCGGGAGGCGGCGGGAGGCGAAGAACCACCTCTGAGCAGTCGGCCTGGGGACGTTTTACCCGCGATCTCTCTTCTCCAGGGAGCAGGTAGACAGCGGGAGAGGGGCGGGTCTGCAGAAGCCCAGGAGGCCCTGAGTTCTGTGCCCCGTCACTCCCCAAGCCTTTGTCGAATAGCAGTACTGGTGCCCCTGCCCTGGCAGCGCAGCCTCGGGATTAGCGTTTCCACTGGCAGCTATGGGGCTTTGGTTGTGCCAAGCACTGGTAAAGGAAGGTCCCAGGCTGGCAGCACCGCCATGGGAGGGTCAACTGGGTGCGGGGGCTCAGGGGCTGCTTTCGTTTTGGCAGTCAGGCTTCCAGAAGCGCAGTGAGCCAGACCTTGACATCTGGGAAGAGAAGCCCAGGCTGCAAGGAACGGGGGGAAGATAGGAAACCCGTCCCAGAGGCTGGGACAGGAGCAATGGGGTGCACTGTGGGCCATGAGAGGGAAGGAAAGTAGAGGCAAGGGTGGCAGAAGCTCTTCTGGGCAAGGCCTGGGAGGTGTGTGGGCAGAAGGGAGGGGTTGATGCAGGGCAGTGACATCTGCAGTTATGTTCTGAAAGGTACGTGGCAGCAGGGTTAAGAGGTAGGTAGGGGAGGCTGGAAGCAGTGGCTCACGCCTGTAATCCCAGCAATTTGGGAGGCCAAAGTGGGTGGATCACGAGGTCAGGAGATGGAGACCATGGTGAAACCCCCATCTCTACTAAAAAATACAAAAAACTAGCCGGGCGCGGTGGCAGGTGCCTATAGTCCCAGTTACTCGGGAGGCTGAGGCAGAATGGTGTGAACCCGGGAGGTGGAGCTTGCAGTGAGCTGCGATCGCGCCACTGTACTCCAGCCTGGGTGACAGATGGAGACTCCGTCTCAGAAAAAAAAGAAGAGGTAGGTAGGGGGCCCAGTGAAGAGGCCAGAGTGGCTGACCAGAGGCTGCGATGGCCTGGACCAGGTGGAGGCAATGGAGAGGGAAGGAGGAGGGGCAGGAGTGAGGTCACAGAAATGACAGCTGCTCATGAGACCTGGGCTCTGGGCAAGCCTGGGGATGAAGAGAGAAGCCAGCAAGGGGAAGAAGTATGCCAGACCTCAAGGATGAAGACACTGGGAGGATGTGCTCTGGGCTGGCTACCCAGGCCTGGCCACCCACTGCCGGCAGGGGTGTCCCCAAGGACCCCCCTGGCTCTCACTGGGGAATCCCTGAGAGCCCTGGGCTGTTGGGCTGACTCTGCCTGACACAGGCCCACCCCCTGCTGCCTCAGGGATCACCAGCCCAGGTCTCCACTTCTCAGTGACGGGGGTAGCAACAGCCCCCCTGCAGTACTGCTGGTTCCACCCCATGCCGTCTCTGCTGTTGCCCAGAAACTCAAGGGCAGGGGACATTGGGGTCACCTCAAGAGGAGCACCCAACACAGGGCTGGGCCCTGGGGACTGAAGGGGTGGGTGGTGCTCACTCGCCCCCTGCTCTCCTTCCAGCTATGCTGTAGAGCGCAAAATTGAACCTTTCTACAAGGGCGGAAAAGCACAGGTACCAGCCTGGGGAAGGGCAGGGGGGCGGGCAGCCAGAGACCGTGGGGGGTGCCGAATGTTGCCTAGCTGAGACCCCTCTGTCCCCAGCTGGACCAGACTGGCCAGCACCTCTTCTGCATCTGTGGCACCAGAGTCAACATTCTGGAGGTGGCCTCGGGGGTCGTGCTGCGGAGTCTGGAGCAGGTGAGGGTAGCCTGGGTGGGTGAGGGGTAAGTGGAGGGGGCAGCCCACTCACACCGTGCTCTGCACACCACTCTTTCCCCTAGGAGGACCAGGAGAACATCACTGCTTTTGACCTCAGCCCTGACGATGAGGTACGCAGGGCGGGGCCTGGAGGGGACCTGCCCCATTGCCTCCTCCCAGACTGAGTCCAGGAAGCTGTGAGCAGGGTGTTGCTGCCCCTCTGCTGACCTGTATCCTCCCCCAGGTGCTGGTGACAGCCAGCCGGGCATTGCTGCTGGCTCAGTGGGCCTGGCGAGAGGGCAGCGTTACCCGCCTGTGGAAGGCGATACACACAGCCCCCGTGGCCACCATGGCCTTCGACCCCACCTCCACGCTGCTAGCCACAGGTAGGGCCCTGCAGCACAGGTGGGTATCGGGCACAGATGCAGGGGCTTTGGGCATTCCACTCCTTCACCTTGCTTCCCTGCAGGTGGCTGTGACGGGGCCGTGCGCGTCTGGGACATCGTGCGGCACTATGGGACACACCACTTCCGAGGCTCGCCCGGTGTCGTGCAGTGAGTTGGGGGGTGGAGGGGGAGGGCAGAGGCACTGCCCAGGCTGCACAGCTCACCTATCCTGTCCCATCTGCCCGCAGCCTAGTGGCCTTCCACCCGGACCCTACTCGCCTGGTGCTCTTCTCCTCAGCCGCGGATGCCGCCATCCGCGTGTGGTCACTGCAGGACCGGTCGTGCCTGGCTGTGATGACTGCCCACTACAGCGCTGTCACCTCACTGACCTTCAGCGCCGACGGCCACACCATGCTCAGGTAAGCAGTGGGCCCTGGTACAAGGGGGAGGCTTGGAAAGTGGGGGCCGAGGCTAAGACTTGACCTGAGGTTGCTGTTGCTGCCCCAGCTCCGGCCGTGACAAGATCTGTGTCATCTGGGACCTTCAGAGCTGCCAGGCCACAAAGACCGTGCCTGTGTTTGAGGTGGGGATGCCTGGAGGCCAGGGCTGGTTGAGTTGGGTGGGGAGGGGGCATGACAGCAGCCTGTGACCCAGTTCGTCTCCAGAGCGTGGAGGCCGCTGTGCTGTTGCCAGAGGAGCCAGTGTCCCAGCTGGGTGTGAAGTCCTCAGGCCTGTACTTTCTGACAGCCGGCGACCAAGGTGTGTTGGGCCGGGATACGGGCAGTGGTATGGGGCTGGGGAAGGCCTGTGGACCTGAGTCTCAGCAGCCCTGTCCCCACCCACACAGGCACTCTGCGTGTGTGGGAGGCAGCTTCCGGGCAGTGTGTGTACACGCAGGCCCGGCCACCGGGCCCCGGGCGGGAGCTGACTCACTGCACCCTGGCCCGCACCGCTGGCCTGCTCCTCAGCGCCACCGCCGACCACAACCTGTTGCTCTATGAGGCTCGTTCCCTGCGGCTGCAGAAACAGGTGCACACCTGCCCTTGCTCTGTCTGGAGGCTGCGGGCACCAGCCCTCCTCTTATCTCCTGCCCCCTGCCGCCCTGCAGTTCGCTGGCTACAGTGAGGAGGTCTTGGATGTCCGGTTTCTTGGCCCCGAGGACTCCCACGTCATCGTGGCCTCCAATAGCCCCTGCCTGAAAGTGTTTGAGCTGCAGACGTCAGGCTGCCAAATCCTCCATGGCCACACGGGTGAGTGGGGCCAGCCCACCTGACACCCTGGGACCTGCCTGGGTCCCTTGCTTGCTTCCCTTCCCACATCTTGCTGTGTGACCTATACCTCCCCACAACATCTCAGATATCGTCCTGGCCCTGGATGTGTTCCGGAAGGGATGGCTCTTTGCCAGCTGTGCCAAGGTGAGGCACCCTGAGAGGTAGGGGCAGAGGCACCAGGCGGGGAGGCCACGCAGTAGGCCCATGGACCAGCCTCTCTCGTCAACTCCCTGTCCCCAGGATCAGAGCGTCCGTATCTGGAGAATGAACAAGGCTGGCCAGGTGATCTGCGTGGCTCAGGGTTCCGGTCACACACACAGCGTGGGCACCGTCTGCTGCTCTAGGTAGTGAGTCGGGGCTGGGCCCAGGGGTGTCAAGGAGGTGGAGGCCCAGGCCTGCCAGCAGGGGCTGCCACTCAGGGAGCTGGGGAGGCAGCGGCAGCTTTGGCTTGCTCTGAGGCTCCAGCCCAGAGATGTGGAACAGAACAGGACAGGAGAGTCCCTACGTGCCTCGAGGGCAGTCCTCAGAAGTAGCCCTGGCGAAGTGGTTAAAGGGGGAAGGGAACTAGGCAGAGAGAACGATTCTGCATGAGGCCCAGGTGGAGAGGTGACCCCTGCATGTAGGCCTGGGGTCCTGTGGCTGGGGCTGAGTCACCAGGTGCTGCAGGTGGACAGTGTAGACAGGGCGTGATCCTGCAGGTGCCTGGGGGTGACCCAGGCCAACCCACATACTGGGACGGTCTCCGTGGTCTGGACCGTGGGCTCCCAGGCTGGCCCTGTGGGGAGCTGGCCATCAGGACTGGCCGGGGCTCAGCTGTGTCTCCTCCTCTCCTATTGGGCCACAGGCTGAAGGAGTCCTTCCTGGTGACAGGCAGCCAGGACTGCACTGTGAAGCTGTGGCCTCTTCCCAAAGCCCTGCTGTCCAAGAACACAGCCCCAGACAACGGCCCCCTCCTCCTGCAGGCCCAGACCACTCAGCGCTGCCATGATAAGGTGACTCCATAGCCACTGGGGTGGGGGTGGCCAAGCCCTTGCTGGCGGGGGGCGGGGTGCTGAGCCACCACCTTCTCCCATTGCCAGGACATCAACAGCGTGGCTATTGCCCCCAACGACAAGCTGCTGGCCACAGGCTCACAGGACCGCACGGCCAAGCTCTGGGCCCTGCCGCAGTGCCAGCTGCTGGGTGTCTTCTCAGGTCACCGGCGTGGCCTCTGGTGCGTCCAGTTCTCTCCCATGGACCAGGTGCTGGCCACAGCCTCAGCTGATGGCACCATCAAGCTCTGGGCACTCCAGGACTTCAGCTGTCTCAAGGTAAGCGGCGATCCAGGCCCTCCCCACCTCTCGCCCTGGTGACATCTCATGCCCTACCCCCTCCTCTTTGCAGACATTCGAGGGGCACGATGCTTCTGTGCTGAAGGTGGCCTTTGTGAGCCGTGGTACGCAGCTGCTGTCCAGGTGAGTGGTCTGGGGCAGGGCAGCGATGGGGTGGGGGGTGGCGGGGTGACCTGCCTGATGCTGAGCCTCTCCCCACCCCAAACCCAGTGGCTCGGATGGCCTCGTGAAGCTCTGGACCATCAAGAACAACGAGTGTGTGCGGACGCTGGATGCCCACGAGGACAAGGTCTGGGGGCTGCACTGCAGCCGGCTGGATGACCGCGCCCTCACTGGGGCCAGCGACTCCCGAGTCATCCTCTGGAAGGTTGTGGGCCCCAAGGGCAGGGAAGAGTCGGGGTGGAGTGGAGGCCCCATCTGACCCCAGTCTGACCCCAGGATGTGACCGAGGCGGAGCAGGCAGAGGAGCAGGCCAGGCAAGAGGAGCAGGTGGTCAGGTAAGGCCAGGGCAGTGGCGCCCCTCCCGGCATCAGCCCTGCTCTGTGCTGTAGGGAAACTGAGGCTGAGCACCAGGCTTGCTGCCTGCTGACTCCGATGGCTCTGCCAGCGGCCCTCAGTGGCCTCTCCTCCCCTCCCCGCAGGCAGCAAGAGCTGGACAACCTGCTGCATGAGAAGCGGTACCTGCGGGCACTGGGCCTGGCCATCTCCCTGGATCGGCCCCACACCGTGCTGACTGTCATCCAGGGTCAGTGCTCACCCAGGGGCAAGAGGCTGGGTCTACGGACCACTGGGCTCTGCTTTCCCCAGCTCAGCCTTCCCTCCTCCCACAGCCATCCGGAGAGACCCTGAGGCCTGCGAGAAGCTGGAAGCCACCATGCTCCGACTGCGGCGAGACCAGAAAGGTTGGGGGCCGGTCAGGGTGGGTGGCCCGGCGGGCAAGGGCCAGTCATGGCAGATTGGCTGGGCAAGAGGATGAGGGTCCTGTTGCCCACAGAGGCCCTGCTGCGCTTCTGTGTCACATGGAACACCAACTCGCGGCACTGCCACGAAGCCCAGGCCGTGCTGGGTGTGCTCCTGCGGCGCGAGGCCCCTGAGGAGCTGCTGGCCTACGAAGGCGTGCGGGCAGCGCTTGAGGCCCTGCTGCCCTACACTGGTACGTGGGCACAGCCTGGGGTTGGGGGATCCTGGGGGGCGTGTGGACTACCCCCCTGACCTCCTTCTTGTCGAACCCCAGAGCGGCACTTTCAGCGGCTCAGCAGGACACTCCAGGCTGCCGCTTTCTTGGACTTCCTGTGGCACAACATGAAGCTGCCTGTGCTGGCGGCCACCTCTACACCCTGGGAAACCCATAAAGAAGTTCTCCCCTAGCCGGTCCGGTCTCTCTCCAGTCCATCCTGAACCCCTGGAAAACCCATAAAGGCCGCTCTCCTAGCCGGCCCTGTCTCTCTGGACTCCAGTCCAGCCCCTACCCTGGCCAACACCCTACCTAGCCAGCCAGAAGGGCACTGGAGCTGATGGTCTCGGCCTTACCAAGCCCATCCCGCACCCTGGCCTGGCAGAGATCCAGCCCGCGGCTCCGCACGCTTAGACGGTGGGGGTCATTCAGAACAAGCTTTACTCAGAGGAACAGCAAATACCCCCCTCCCGTCCTGCTGGCCAGGGAGATCCGCCCTCCCCGCTCCTCCTCAGCCCTGGGATGGCGCGGTCCATCCCCGCATCGGGATCCTGGCGCTCACCGCTCCGTAGTAGGGTGCGGCACAGGCACAGGGTCCACGCACCCTTGAGACGGGCCCTGGCGCCCTGGGCGCCGCTCCAGGGCCCTGCGTGTGACGGTGCAGCAGCGGCTCTGGATGGCGCCCGGCGAAGGTCGGGTGGGCACGGTGGGGGGAGGGGCGGTGGCCTGGGAGGCTTCCCGGGACCCCCGGGCCTCACCGGCCGGGTCGTCTCCTCCACGGAACCCCGTCCCGCTCAGGAGTGCGCCCAGCCCTTCCGGTCGCAACAGCACCGCGGGGAGGAGGCCCTCCCGGTCGCCATACCTGCGAGGGGCGGGGTGTGGTTAGGGCCCCGCGGGCCTCGGCTAGCCTCCCCCGCCCACGCCCGCTCGCGTACCTGCACAGCCACCAGCCGCGGTCTGACTTTTCCAACACGCGCACGCGCGCCCCCGCGGGCACGGACAGCTCATCTGCGCGGTTGCTCTCGTAGGCGCGGGAAGCACAGAACTGGGGACCTGGGAGTGGGTGCTTGGAGTCACCGCGGGGCAGCATAGGCCAAGGCCCACCCGCACCCTTCAAATTCTCCTTGCTTGAGTCTGCTGACCGCGGGGCCGCTCTAAAACCAGTTCCGGGCTTCCTCTAGGTGCGGAGACCAAGCACGGACTCCTGGGCCGCCCTGCCAGCGATGCTTCTGACCCAGTCTTGCCACACGGTCAAGCCGTAATGGTGGCATGAGGGGTGGGGTTAGGCGCATACCGCTGCTGCCTAGGGACCCGCCTGTCTCCCGGCCCCGGCCCGGGGCCGCCGCCGCCTCCAGGTAGGGCGCTGGAAACCAGGCCATCTGCTGGTCCTCGTTCTCCACCAGCCACCAGCCTGTGCGCAAGAAGCGGGCGGGGACTCAGATCTCGAGCCTCCCTCGGGTCCAGGGGCAGAGGGACAAATCCCTGCGTTATTGGCGGGCCCTACCTGAGGGGTGCCGCAGCAGCACGTCCAGGCTCTCCTGGGCCCGCGCCTGAAAAGGCCGATTCCGCGTATCCTGAGTACAGAAGGGCTGCAGGCAGCGCAGGCTCTGAGTCTCCAGACTGTGGATGGAGAGGCGGCCCGCAGCGCGCGAGACAGGCGGCTCCTCTGGGGCGGGCAGGATCACTCGGCTGGGAAGGGCAGCCCGCACGAGTGAGAGGTAGGCGGATGGGGAGGGTGAAACCGGAGGCGCCACCCGGCAAGACCGTCAGCCTCCCAGTGTCTGCCCCTATTCGCTGGCTGTTCCCCCCACCCTACACCTCTCCCAGCTCCAAACGCCGCTGCAGGCTGGGAGTTTGGGACGAGTCAGGCACCTGCCGGGTGGCAGCGCGGGCTCCAGGTCCACGGGTTGCGGTGCGAAGAAGCCAGTGATCGCCGGGCTCCGTGCCACACGCTCTGCAGTCGCCAGCAGCCTCCGAGAATAGGTTTCCAGCAGCTGCAGGCGCGCCAGGCCGCGGCTCGTGCGCCCCCCGTGTGCCAACAGTGGTGCATCTTAAGGCACCACAAAAACGTGCTGTGATACCCCGCTTTGGGCTTCACTGGTCCCTGGCGCCCCAGGCAAACCACCGCCTTCCCCGCCCCCATACCCAGGCTGGCCTGACCGAGAAGCTTTGGGAGAACGCGGTCAGATCTCCGCAGCAGGCCCGCCTCCACCGGGAAGGTCTCCTTGAGGGTCTTCTGAGGGCAGGAACGGGGGCATCGGTCTTCCAGAGCCCATTGTGCACCCTTGGGAGGGCGGGGTCCCTCACCCAGATGGCAGGGGCTGGGAGCTTCAACGGGGACGAAGGGCCTTCAGTGGGAGTCACTGATGGGAGGCAGTCCAGTGGGAGGCAGCCGGGTGGGGAAGCTGCCACCGTGGCATCAGGGTGGCCCAGGGTCACTCACCTTGAGCCGCCTGAATTCGTCCCAACTCCTGCGCACGAAGGTGTCACTGCCGTCTGACCAGCGCACACAGAAGGCAAAGGTCTGGGGGACAAAAAGTTGGGAGTGCCTTGGAGGTGTTGGTCCAGGCACCCCCTTCCTATGCCTTGGGGCCACTAGGGACCCAGCCAGGTCTTACTTGGAGCCTCTTGATCTGCACCAGGGCTGCTCCTTGCACTGAAACTGGGTATCGGGGGCCTGCCATGGCTGTGGCCTCCAGGCTGCAGACTCCTGAAATGGGTGAGGACCCTTCTGCCTCCCTGTGCTTGAGAGGGCTCTGGGGGACCCAGAAGACTGTCTGGGATAGAATCTGGCAACGCCTCAAGCCTGTGGGGTCCTTGTGGAGCCGCCCCAGCCTAGTCCTTTGCAGCTTTCTTGCTGTCTCCCAAGTCCACGATCTGGGGGCAGGAGCACAGGGATTGGGGGACTTCCAGGCAGAGCTGCTAGGAGGAAGAAGAATGAGCTTTCCAGCCCTGGAGGCGTGCAAGACTGAAGAAGGGGCGGAGGGTAGGCGGAACTGCTGCCTGGGGCCCTCCTGCCTGCCTCTGGCCACTGGAGGAGGGAGAAGGCAGGGCTAATCAAAGTGCTGCCTGTCCTGCCCACCTCTCTGGATTCCCCTGCTCTGTGAGGTAATTGCCCTGCTAGGGTGCGCCCAACAACTCTGTCTTTGAACTAGCCTTGGGATTTCTGTGCAGAACCAAGGCCTCAGTGCTGAAAGCTTTAAGTGTTTTGTCTGACTTAATTCTAATGCTGGAGGAAAAGTCTCTTAATGTCCCCAACTAATAGGCAAGGAAATGTGTGTTAAATGCGTAATTATTGTGAGCTTTTGTGTACATGCTGGGGGAGGGGTAGACCTCACATGCTGAACCCAGGGGTTCCCCTGCAGTGAGGAGACTTGGGGTAGGAGAAAGAGGGCCCATCTGTGCAGTCACTGGCACTTGTTGGGTGGGGGTGGAGGTCAGGGAAGTGGTCACTAGGGCTGTTTTGAGAACCACCTCTCAATTCATGATTTGCCATGACTTATTGCAAACATGGCCTGGGCAGAGGCTCGCTCAGGTGCCCCACCTCTCTGGCTGCTTCCTTATAGTTCAGGCTTCGGAAGCCACATTCAACCCTGGCACACAGTGGTTCTTCCTGGTGCTGGGGTCACCAATTCTGTGTTGGGATGCCCCTACTCCAGCCCCTTCAGGGAGTGGTCAGCCTCTGGGGCATCCCTCCAGGAAGCTGCCCTGGCTGCAACAAAGGGCCTTTGTGTGTCTGTCCCACCAGCACTGGCTGAGGCCCTCAAGCTGTCCCTGGTCCTGGCATGGGCAATGAACACCTGCTCACATAGGGCTGATTTGCAAGGTGCCCCCAGCCAGCTGTCACCTTCTCCCTGATCTCAGCTGAGGGCCTAGCTGACCTGGTGGGGTCCAGCGTGTGAACCCAGGGGAGACCTTGCTCCCCTGGAAGACAGGAGAGAAGCTGGGGAGGATTTATTCAAAAGCAGAAGCCTAGAGGGATTCTGAGGCTGCCTCCCCACCCCAGCTGACAGCCCCTGCCCCACACCCCATCAGCCCTGCATGGTTTCCAGTTTTTCCTCCCCTACCCTTTTTTCTTACCTGAATAGTACAGCCACCCCACCCTCCATCCGTATCCTCCTCACTTGCCCCTACAAAATTCACTCCAAGGACAGACACACCTGTAATCCAAGCACTTTGGGAGGCCGAGGCAGGGGGACTGCTTGAGCTCAGGAGTTCAAGACCAGTCTGGGCAACATGTTGAGACCTCTATCTATGCCCCCGCAAAATACAAATATTAACTGGGTATGGTGGCGTGTGCCTGTAGTCCCAGCTACTTGGGAGGCTGAGGTGGGAGATCACTTGAGACTAGGCAGTCACAGCTATAATGAACAAGATCGTGCCACTGCACTCCACCCTGGGTAACGGAACAAGACCCTGTCTCAAAAAAAAAAAAAAAAAAAAAAAAAATCCACTCCCCATATGATAGCCAGAGGAATCTGCAGCAAACTGAAATGGGATCAGATTGAGTAGCCTTGCCCAAAACTGTCTAGCATCTTCCCCCTACCCTCATAATAAACTCCCAATCCCCGCAGCTGCTGACTAAGTCTTGGTGGGTCCCTGCCCGTGCCTGGATCTCCCCTCCCACCTTACAACCCTCCCTAGCGTCCCACTGGCCTTTTTGTTCCTGCAAAATGCCAAGACCCTGCCACCTTGGGCTTGGTCTCGAAGGCGCTCCTCAGCTGATTCCTCATCCTTCAGATAGGAGGAGGTCTCAAGGAGGCCTTCCAGATTTACCACACCCTTGCATGGACCCACCAGTTTGTACGTGAACATTTATGAGCGTGAGTGCTTGTTTTTTTTTCCTATCTTGACCACTGAATTATGAACAGAGGAGGTCAGGGAACGGAGCTGTGTTCCCTGCTCTGCCCAGCACCTGGAACAGCGCTTGGAACAGAGCAGTCACTGCACAAATAATAGCGGAATGGATAAATGAACGCAAGGAGGCAGAGGAATCGCAGAGGCCGCTCCAACTGGGAGCCCGACCCCTCACCCCAGGTTCTAGGGTCCGCGGCAGCCGGCGGGGGGCGCCGGGGAGCCCAAGGCACGCGCCAGCCCTCTGCGGCCGTGCCCCGCCCTGCGTTGCCAGGCGCCCGTTGCCATGGCGCCAGGGCGGTGACACCAGCCCAGAACCCTAGCGCGCGCCGCCATCTGTGCGGTCACGCCCGCCCCGCGTTGAGAAGGCGCTGGGCAGCCAGCCGGTGGGACGCGCCCCTCAACGGAGGGCACAGAGCCTGGCCGCAGGCACGCAGGACACTCAGAGCAGAGCGATGGGGGCGTCGCGGGCCGCAACACGGACTTTGCCTGAGTGTCAGCCCGGGTCCACAGCGCGCCCGCGGCGCACCTTCCGCTGCGCACCTTCCGCCACACACTGCTCTTCTACTGGAGGAAGCGAGAGCGCCGCCACGGACGGCGCAACCACGGTGTGCGCCGCGGATCGAGGCCCGGGGATGCCAGCAGGCTCCGGCCCTCCAGCTCCGTCCCTGCCCCGGGTCCGGCCCCGCCCCGGTCCGCGCCGCGGCCTCTGGCTCCGCCTCCACACGGGCCCGCGCGCCGGCCCCCGCCCCCAACTCCGCCCCAAGCCCCAGCTCGGGCCCGGCCCCCGCGAGCACGGCGCGCGCCTCCGGCTACTGTAGCTGCGCGCTGGCCTGGAAGCTGACCTGGAGGCTCATCTGGAGGCCGAGCTGCCCCGGCAGGCCTTGCGCGGGCAACATGGCGGCGCCCGGCGAGCGGGGCAGCTTCCACGGCCGGAATCTCTTCTTCCTGCCGGGAGGCGCGCGCTCCGAGGCAATGGACGACCTGGCGACCGACGCGCGGGGCCGCGGCGCGGGGCGGAGAGACGCGGCCACCTCGGCCCCGATGCCAGCCCAGGCGCCGACCTCCGAGTCTCCTGTCGCCGTGGACGCCTCCCGGAGGCGGCCGTGCCGTGCCTGCGTGGACTTCAAGACGTGGATGCGGACGCAGCAGAAGGTGCAGATCCCTGCCCGACTTCTCCCAGCCCCGCGCAGCCCCTGCCCCTGCCCCCGCCCAGGTGCCCCGGCAAAGCTCCCCGGGGTTGCCTGTCCCTGAACCTTGCCCCCGGGTAAGCCCGGCCTTACAGCCTTCATCCGCGCGTGGGTTGGATCGTCTGCAGGGCTTTGGCCGGAGTCCAGTGGGCCACCGGCTGGGCCGTAGAAGGGGGAGCTTTGGGCGCTTCTGTTCGGAGAATGAACTCACTCTTGGTTGGCCTGCTTCCGCAGCGGGACACCAAGTTTAGGGAGGACTGCCCGCCGGATCGCGAGGAACTGGGCCGCCACAGCTGGGCTGTTCTCCACACCCTGGCAGCCTACTACCCCGACCTGCCCACCCCAGAACAGCAGCAAGACATGGCCCACTTCATACATTTATTTTCTAAGTTTTACCCCTGTGAGGAGTGTGCTGAAGACCTAAGGAAAAGGTAAGATGTGTTTGCACGCAGCAGAGCTTTGCACTGCAGCCTGGGCCTGGGGCTCCTGGCTGACGTAATAGCGGGGAACATAGAGAAACGGATGCAGAGGTGGCAGAAGTTTGCTGAGGAGCAGGGACCTCCAACAGGTGAGGCCTGGGGCCATCTGAGCCTCCTCGTCTTGTCTCAAAAGCCAAACTGTTGGGATCTGCTGCTGAGTACTGCTCCTGCCACAGCCACAGCACTCCAGGAAGGGCTTCCCTGCCTTGTCTGGCACTGAAGACGGCTCCCCGCAAGTTAGGGAGGACTCCACTTTGCCTGACTTCTAGAGCAGGACTGCTGGTTTTAAAATCTTGGAAATCCACTGCTTTTGCCCCCAAGAGCCACCTCTTCCTCACTGAGGCATCCAAGAGCCAGCACTGGCCCTTGCGGGTGTTTCTAGACCAGATGTCTAGGGCAGAGTTGCCATTGTTGCTGTAAGCCTGGGCAGTTAGAATTAAGTCTCTTGCTGAACTGAGGCACCAGGGCCTCCCTCAGGTGCTAAGAAGTCCAGTTTTCAGTTACAAGGCTGTGCCCAGCCCCACCCAGGCCACACTCTGCCTGAGGCCAGAGACGCTGGATGCCGCTTCCTGGGTGTTAGAAGCTTATAAATTTGCCAGGTCTGTGCTGTGATGTCTTGCCTTGAGGCCTCGTTGGAGTTTGCCAAGCTCTCCAGGTGGGTGTTTGAGCAACCCTGGGAGTTCATCACACCCGGGAGCTGCAGGGTCAGCCCTGTTCTGGGAATTCCTGTCCCTTGGAGCATAAGGGCGCTCCCAGGTGTAGCTCACAGCCGTGCCCCAGTTGTCCTTCCTTGGGAGCAGACAGGGAACTGGCAGGGGCAGTGGAGCCGCTGCGTCCTCCCATTCTTTACATGCTCTCCCTATGCAGGCTGTGCAGGAACCAGCCAGACACCCGCACTCGGGCAGGCTTCACGCAGTGGCTGTGCCACCTGCACAATGAAGTGAACCGCAAGCTGGGCAAGCCTGACTTCGACTGCTCAAAAGTGGATGAGCGCTGGCGCGACGGCTGGAAGGATGGCTCCTGTGACTAGAGGGTGGTCAGCCAGAGCCCATGGGACAGCGAGCCAGGCGCCTATGGAGTGGCCTGGTTGGAGAGGGGCAGGGCACTCATTAAAGTGCATCAGAGCCAGAGCCTGTTGTGTCTCAGTTGGGTGGTCCCCAGGACACTGCCCATGGGGACCTGCCCTGCCCCTGTTAGGTTTGGAGCAGAAGTGCAGATGTGCACAGCAGACACCCACTGTCCTCCTCAGTGGAGGCCCCAAGGAGCTGCAGCTGAACTGCAGGTGAGGGAGGCAGGAGCAGCCTGAGCTGCCCCTTGGCATTCAGGATGTGGCTTCCTGCCCACCGCATACCCTGGTGCCTCGCTCCTCACACAGGAAGACGGCAGGCCTGGCTGGGCATCCCTGTGCCTGTTCCTGGAGGCCCGGCCTTTGCCTTCCCACTATGCAGCCAGGGATGCCCCTGCCCCCCGTGGCTCTGTGCTGCTCACTTTAGGGGGCTCAGTTCTCCACTCTGCTCAGTCCTTACAGGGAAAGCTCAGGCAGGGTCTTTCTGAGGGTCCACCAGCCATCCTGCCCTCTCCCTGCCTGGCACATGCCTGCCAGCGTTGTGCCATGCCTGTCCACAGGGGATTCGTGGGGCCTGCTTCCTCAGAGTTTGAAGCCCAAATGAAACGTTGAAGTGACTGAGGACCTGGCTTCAGTGTGTTTTCTGCTGGGGCTTATAGCAGTGGGCAGGGCTTGTTCCATCCCTGTGTGCCCAGCTGCATTTCCTGCTGGGGTCCTTGTTCCTCAGGAGGAGAGAGATCCCTACATGAGAATGAGCTGGGAACAGCAAGGATGCTGATTGGTTGGGGCGGTGAGGCCAGAGTAGCTGATGCAGGGGCCCCAGGAGTACAGGGTGGCCAGACGGCACGAGGTCTCCAAGGCCCCAGCAGAGCCATGGCTTCTACTCCCAGCTCCCCTGACAGGAAGTTCCTGGTGGGTTTGGAGCCAGGGGATGGCATGGAGTGATGTGGCTTTGAAGGGTCCTCTGGCTGCTGAGCTGGGATGAGGCAGGGAAGGGTGGAACAGGAAAACTGGTGAGGAAGCCGGGCCAGTCACCAAGTGACCACTGAGAGGAATACCCACCCCACGGCAGGGGCAGATGTGGGTACATTAAGGGGAGAGCCAGAGAACTCATGGGGTGAGGATGGAGTCGGAGGAGACTGCTGGGAGCTGCCGTGTGTGTCACAGATGGAGAAGGCTGTGAGTGCAGCAAGTTGAGGGGTGACTGGGACCCAGCTTTTGAGCCTCCCCAGCCAGAGAAGGCTGTGAGTGCAGCAAGTTGAGGGGTGACTGGGACCCAGCTTTTGAGCCTCCCCAGCCAGAGCGGCCCAGCAACAGTGTCCTGTGGCCATAAAACTCCAGGGACCTCTATCCTCCAGGAGTCTCAGCTTTTCCCTGGGCGCAGGCCCACCTTGGCATGGCCTCCTCAGGCCTGTGTGGAGGAAGCTGACATGTCCCCACCAGATTGGCCCTTTGGAGCTGCTGGCTTCTGCAGAGGCTGCCCAGAGGGGCCAGGTGGCACAAATGAGAGAGGGGAGATGGGGGGCAGCCAGGAGAGAAGGTGTCCCTTCCTCGGCCAGACATAGCGCTTCTCTCTGGCCTTTCCCAAGGCCTGTGAGTGTCTCAGGAACCAGCTGGTTCTCTGGTAAGGCTGTGTTCAGCTCAGGAACATACCGCCTGTATCTGCTGTCCCTCCTGCCCCTCCGCCCCCTCCCCGCCTTGCCTTTTTCCCTGTCTTCCTTAAAGTTTCACTCCTGAATAAAACTTCACTTTGCCTTAGAATCTGTTTTTTTTTTTTTTCTTTTTCTTTGTGTTGAGACAGAGTCTAGCTCTGTCGCCCAGGCTGGAGTGCGGTGGAGCAATCTCGGCTCACTGCAACCTCCATCTGGGTTCAAGCAATTTCTCCTGCCTCAGCCTTCCGAGCAGCTGGGATTACAAGCGCCCGCAACCATGCCTTACTAATTTTTGTGTTTTTAGTAGAGACGGGGTTTCACTGTGTTGGCCAGGCTGGTTTTGAACTCCTGACCTCATGATCCGCCCGCCTCAGCCTCCCAAGATGCTGGAATTACAAGCGTGAGCCACCGCACCAGGCCAGAGTCTGTTTTTTTGGGGCATCCAGGCCAGTGGAACTCTAGTGCAAGAAAAACACCAGCTCTGGCTTGAGCCTGGTGTTCCAGAGCTGTTGACACGCAGACCAAAGGAGCCAGCCCAGAGGGAGGAGGGACCCCAGCAGGATGGTGCCCTGGGCTCCTAAGGCTCACAGGTCACAGAGGAGGGACCTATGAGGTAAGAGGAATACCAGGAGGGAGGAGGACCTCCAAGTGGGGCACAGTGGCTCATGCCTGTAATCCCAGCACTTTGGGAAACCGAGGCGGGCAAATCGCTTGTGGTCAGGAGTTCGAGACCAGCCTGGTCAACATGGCAAAACCTCGTCTCTACTAAAAATACAAAAAAAAAAAATTAGCTGGGTGTGGTGGTGCACCTGTAATCTCAGCTACTCCAGTGGCTGAGGCAGGAGAATCGCTTGAGCCCATGAGGCAAAGGTTGCAGTGAGCCAAGATTGCACCAGTGCACTCCAGCCTGGGTGACAGAGTGTGACTCTTAAAAAACCAGAATTGAGCTGACAGCAGCATCAGACTTGCCCTTGGGATTGGCATGGAGGTCAGCGTAGGGTCCAGCCCCACAGGGTCGGTGGGTTTTCCTCCCCATGTGCCGAGATGAGCGATTATAGAAATAAAGACACAAGACAGAGATAAAAGACAGCTGGGCCCGGGGGGACCACTACCACTAAGACGCGGAGACTGGCAGTGGCCCCGAATGCCAGGCTGCGCTGATATTTATTGGATACAAGACAAAGGGGCGGCTGGGCGCGGTGGCTCAAGCCTGTAATCCCAGCACTTTGGGAGGCCGAGACGGGCGGATCATGAGGTCAGGAGATCGAGACCATCCTGGCTAACACGGTGAAACCCCGTCTCTACTAAAAAATACAAAAAAATAGCCGGGTGAGGTGGCGGGCGCCTGTAGTCCCAGCTACTCAGGAGGCTGAGGCAGGAGAATGGCGCAAACCCGGGAGGCGGAGCTTGCAGTGAGCTGAGATCCGGCCACTGCACTCGAGCCTGGGAGCGAGACACCGGTTAAAAAAAAAAAAAAAAAAAAAAAAGACAAAGGGGCAGGGCAAGGAGTGTGAGCCATCTCCAATGATAGGTAAGGTCACATGGGTCATGTGTCCACTGGACAGGGGGCCCTTCCCTGCCTGGCAGCCGAGGCAAGCGGAGGGAGAGAGAAGAGACAGCTTATGCCATTATTTCCACATATCCGAGACTTTTAGTACTTTCACTAATTTACTACTGTTAGCTAAAAGGCAGAGCCAGGTGTACAGGATGGAACATAAAAGCGGACCAGGAGCGTGACCACTGAAGCACAGCATCACAGGGAGACGGTTAGGCCTCCAGATAACTGCGGGCGGGCCTGACATCAGTCAGGCCCTTCACAACAGGTGGAGGATTAGAGGCTTCTCTGAACTCCCCCAGGGAAGGGGAGACTCCCTTTCCCAGTCTGCTAAGTAGCGGGTGCTTTTCCTTGATACGGACGCTACCGCTAGACCATGGTCAGTTAGGTCCATTTGATAACGGGCGTCTTCCCAGACGCTGGCGTTACCGCTAGACCAAGGAGCCCTCTGGTGGCCCTGCCTGGGCATAACAGAAGGCTCACACTCCTGTCTTCTGGTCACTTCTCACCATGTCCCTTCAGCTCCTATTCTATGGCCTGGCTTTTCCTAGGGTATGATTGTAGAGCGAGGATTATTATAATATTAGAATAAAGAGTAATTGCTGCAAACTAATGATTAATGATACATATAATCATATCTATGATCTAGATCTAGTAAACGTCTTATGTATTTGATTATACTGGAACAGCTCACACCCTCGGTCTCTTGCCTGGGCACCTGGGTGGCTTGCCGCCCACAGGTCAGTGGCAACCTTGAGTTTAGGTGCCGGTGGGAGCCGATTCTGCCAGGTCTCAGAGGGAGGGAGAGGAGGGTGTTGCAGGCAGAGGATGGAAAACTCGAGTTTGCTGCTAAAGGAAGCAGTAACGTGAGGCAGCTGGAGGGGAGGCGGGGTCAACACTGTTTGGCTTTTTAGGAGAAAGTGCAGCATGTCTGGGTGCTGATGTCAGCGATGAAGTAAAGGAGGGGAATGGATGACACAGAGGGGCAGTCTGGGGGACGGGTGAAAGGGGTTGGGGTCGAACGCACAGTGTGATGGACTTGGAACACAGTGAATAGCGCCTCTGGCAACACCTGCTCTGCCCACATGTGCCCAGCAAGACTGAAGAAAGAGCTCCAGACCAGAATCAATGAGTTCGGGGGGCTGGGCCAGGCAGCACCATCTGTGCCCCGGGTTGGTGTAGCAGGGACCTGGGTTGCTTATTATCTGAGGAATAGTGGCAACAGTCTCTGCCACTATACAGGTAAAGCACTTGGCGCTGTAAATGCTCAGTCAGTGCAGATATCTCAGTGCTCTAGACAGAAACCTAGGAGTCATCTGAACTTCCAGCCTGGTAGGAACGTGAGGAGAGGGACCTTGCTGCACCCAGGGCTGGGGTCTGTGGAGGGGACCCAGCGGGAAGCAGGGCAGCCAGGCACCACCCCCACCCGACTCCTGGTCTCTGATGCCTCTCCCTGCCCTCGAGTCCAGACTAGGGGCTTCAAGTGCGCTGGGGAGACCCAGGAGTAGGGAGGGCATTGGAAGTGCCAGCCCCTGGCCATGGGCAAGGAGCAGAGACACGGAAACCAACACTCGCCACGGTGCCTCTGCCCCCTCCCTCAACAGGTGCTCCTGGGGCCAACGCCTATCTTCCCACCAGACCCTCCCCGCCAGAGGCTAAAACCTGCTGAACAAGCAGCTAGAGCACAGTGGGGGCCCATGGGAAAGACCCCAGTTATCCATCTGGTCTTCCTAGGACCAGGGCCAGGGAGCCAGTCCCCTCTCCCGTGGGTTGGGGGAAGATGCTGCAGCCCGTGGGTCTCCTACCCCTTTACTCTCTCACCCAAGGGCCCTTCGCAGAGGAGCGGACTCCTCCTGTCTGTCCTCCTGGCTACAGCAAAGCCTGCGCCCCGCGCCCGCGCCCCACCCAGCCCCATGGGGACCTGGCTGGCGGGTTCCTGAGGATGGCCTCGATCTCGGGACCGGGGCAGGCAGGTGAGGGTGGGGGATGGGAAGCGGGCGCAGCGGAGGGAGAGGAGGGACCCGGCCCCGCGCGCGTGGACCCAGTGGGGGGCGCGGGCTCGGCCCCGCCTCATCCCGCGCGTCCCCGCCGCGGCCGGCGCGCGCTCCCGGGAGGCGGCGGCGGCTGCAGCGTCGGTAGCATCAGCATCAGCATCAGCATCAGCGGCAGCGGCAGCGGCAGCGGCCTCGGGCGGGGCCGGCCGGACGGACAGGCGGACAGAAGGCGCCGGGGGACGGCGTCCCGCCCGGGCCGGCCATGGAGGGCGCCTCCTTCGGCGCGGGCCGCGCGGGGGCTGCCCTGGACCCCGTGAGCTTTGCACGGCGGCCCCAGACCCTGCTCCGGGTGGCGTCCTGGGTGAGTGGTCCCTGCCCGGGCTCCCGCTCCCGCCCCTGCCTCACGACCTTCAGGCCCCTACCCACCCCCTGCCACCTTCCCCCTGCCCCCTGCTTCTCGCCCCGCAACCCACTCACTCTCATCCTCGCCGGCCCCTCCCCCGCCGGCCTCAGGTTGGGGTGACGTCACCGGGCAGGGCGCGCCCACCTGCGGGCGGGGGAGGGGCCGGCGGCGCCGGCGAGACCTTGAGAGGTCACCGCCGGTCGCCCCTACCCCTACCTCCTCCCCGGGTCTAATTCCAGTCCCTTTCCGCAGCCCTTACTCCGTTTTTCCTGTTCTCGTGACCTGGAAGCAGGCATCGGGTGGGGAGGGGATTCGCCTAGGGGCAGAGGGAGGGGGCTACGGGAATCGAGAGAGACCGGGCAGCGCCTCCCCTTCCCCCGCACACACACCCTCGGGGCTCCTTGGCAGGGAGCCTGGCCTCTGGCCCCCAGATCCAGCTGTGAGTTGAGGGAGGAGAGGCTCTGGGCTGGGAAGGCTTCCTGGAGGTGGTGTGGGAGGCAGGTTTGGGGGCAGCCTTGCCCACTGGGGCGTCCCTGGGAGGGCCCTGCTGCTCCTTCCCTCCGGCAAGGGAAGTGGCAGTTGGGTGCCGAGCTCTGGGTTTTGTCCAGGTGGCAACCTCTGGGCCAGCCGCACCTCGGCGCCTGTCTTGGAGGAGGGCGGTGCCCATGGTGGGGCAGGGGGCTTTGGCCTCCCCTGCGGAGTGGCTCTGACCAGACCGGGAGGCAGGACGCTGCGTTGTGGTCCGAGCGCATGTACCGACTTGTGGCCCACTCTTGGGGGGACAAGTGCATGTCCCGGCTTCCCCCTCGGCTTGGTCTCTCGGAGCTGGAGCGGGAAAGGAGCGAAGGGATGAGGTTGAGGCTGGAGATCTTTTCTTGGAAACACAGGGCTGCCCCATGCAGCCCTGGTTAAAATGACCGCGGTCCCCCTCATGCCTGTCTCCCCCGAACTGGTGGGCAGGAGGCATTGAGATCTGACGGAACCCTAGAGGTCAACGGTGTCATCTTTTCAGCCCAAACACTTACAGGTGATATTAATAATCAGTCACGTGGGGGCCGTCATCCCTCCGGTACTCACCGCGTGCAGGAAGCTGGGTGGACGTCTCTGTCCCAGCACTCCATGAGCTGTGCCCGTCACCCTATTTGCATGCTAGAAACAGGCCAGACAGTTCCCAATCGCGCAGGGCGCAACAGCCCCGCTGCCCCCACACCTTCCCTCCCGCCCTGCTCTGCCCTCTCCACTCTCACCTCCCCTTCGCCCTGCCGGCTGCAGCCTGGGAATCGCGGGCCCAGGTGAAGGTTCCTGTTCCCACAGTCTTGAGTGGGCCCTGAGGGGACGCCACGGGCCCACGCGGTGCAGAGTGCCTGGCTTGCATCAGCCCCAGCTTTTGTCAGCCATGTGATCCCGACAAGTCACTTCACCTGCTGGAGCCCCAGTGTCCCCTTTTATAAAGAGGATAAGAACAATGGCGATCCCACGGGGACTTTCCCAGGATTTGGTGAGGGAACGCATGTAAAGTGGCTGTTTAACACAATGCCTGGGCATAGTAGATGCTCACTAAACGGCCCGTGTTGTCAATAATTACTAAATACGCGAGGGTTTGGGAAAGGAAGAGATGACACTGCCCCCCACCCAGATACGGGCCTGGGAACGCAGGGACAGGCCCGGGGGCGTGGGCGCTCGCAGTGGGCTCGCAGAGGTCGGGTCGCTGCAGGGCCCTGAGCGCCGCGCCGCACGCAGGTGTTCTCCATCGCCGTCTTCGGGCCCATCGTCAACGAGGGCTACGTGAACACCGACAGCGGCCCCGAGCTGCGCTGCGTGTTCAACGGGAATGCGGGCGCCTGCCGTTTCGGCGTCGCGCTGGGCCTCGGAGCGTTCCTCGCCTGCGCCGCCTTCCTGTTGCTCGATGTGCACTTCCAGCAGATCAGCAGCGTCCGCGACCGCCGGCGCGCTGTGTTGCTGGACCTGGGCTTCTCAGGTGGGCGGGGCCGGGACGAGGAGCCGCGGGATGGGGCGGGGCCTGAGGCGGCGAGCGTCGACGCACCTCCCGGGGGGGCGGGGGGGGGGCGGGGCCCGGGCGGGGAACACCGCTAGAGTTCCTAGGTGGGCGGGGCCGTGACGAGGGGCGGGGACTGAGGCAGGGAGTGTCAACAGGCCTCTGGGGTGGGCGGGGCGGGCGGAGCCTGGACGGGCAGCGCCGCGGAACTTTCTAGGTGGGCGGGGCCGGGGTCTGGGCGGAGCCTGGGCGAGGAACGCTGCTGGAACTCCCGGGTGGGCGTGGTCAGCGTAGAGGGAGGCGGGGCCTCGCGCCACGCGGCGAGCCCAGGTGAGGTGCCCCAAGCCTCGGGCCCACCGACCCTTCCTCTTCCGGGCGAGGCCGCCGTGGGCCCCCGCGTGGAACGTCGCCCTAACCCGCCACACTGCCCGTAGGACTCTGGTCCTTCCTGTGGTTCGTGGGCTTCTGCTTCCTCACCAATCAGTGGCAGCGCACGGCGCCAGGGCCGGCCACGACGCAGGCGGGGGACGCGGCGCGGGCCGCCATCGCCTTCAGCTTCTTCTCCATCCTCAGCTGGGTGAGTGCGGGGCCCGGGAGGGCGGGGCGAAAGGGCCGGCGCTCGGCTGATCCCGGCTGACCCCGCTGGCCCCGCCCGCGCGCAGGTGGCGCTCACCGTGAAGGCCCTGCAGCGGTTCCGCCTGGGCACCGACATGTCACTCTTCGCCACCGAACAACTGAGCGCTGGGGCGAGCCAGGCCTACCCCGGCTATCCGGTGGGCAGCGGCGTAGAGGGCACCGAGACCTACCAGAGCCCGCCCTTCACCGAGACCCTGGACACCAGCCCCAAAGGGTACCAAGTGCCCGCCTACTAGCGGCTGGCAGGCACAGACCAGGGCTCCAAGGCCACCCCACCAACGCAGGCCCCAGGATCTCCGGGACCTCCCTTGGGTTCTTCCAGCTCAGCGCCAGGGACAGAGTGGGTGGCCGCCTTGGGCCATCCGGGGCCAAGAGGGGGTGAACTCTCGCGTGCCCGGGCTGCCCCCTGCCAAGTTTCCCCAGTCCCTCAGCACCTGGCCCCAGGACTAAGGTCCTGAGAAAGGGATAGCACTGCCCAGGATGTGTGTCCCTAGCCCAGAATGGACTGGCTTGGGGAAGGCATTCCCTCTTGGGCCAGCCACCCTGCAGCTCACCTGCTCACTCTGGGGTCGGGGGTTCAGCTGCCCTCTCCGATCAGCTGCAGGAGCTGCCCAGGACAAAGAGGGGGCAGGGGAAAGACACCACCCCTGCCCCGAGACTGGGGATCCTGGCCACTGTTCTCATCCCGTATTCCTGTGGGTAGTGACTGTCCCGTTTCTGTCATGGTGGTGCGTTCCGTCTGGAGCCACTCTCCACTTTCTCTCACAGGCTCCTAGAACAGCCTGGCCCTGTCAGTGTTGTGATCGTGGTCCAGTCTTCAGGTTTCACCTCCTAGTACCCCACAAGCTGCTCCTCTGTCTGTGGCCCCGGCCCCTGCCCAGGTGTGGGTGCTTCTGGCCAGGAAGGCACAAGGTAGCTGTGGGCCAAGACACCAGCCCTGTCCCAGCCCTTCAGTAAGACCTTGCCAGGGGAGGAGAAGGATGCTTGGGTGCCAGGCAAGACAAGCCCCTCAGCAGGAGACAGGCCCAGAGGCTCCAGCTGGCCACCGTGTCCCACGAGATGGCCCCTGTGCAGTTCCCTTTACCTTGGCTTCCTGGACCAGTCCCTGCCTCTCCACCTGCACCCTGCTTCCTGGCCCATTCCCAGGTTGGAGTCCCTCTGCGTAGCTGACTACTCATGCATTGCTTAAAGCTGGCTTTTCACATTAAGTCAACACCAAAGGTGGTTGCCACATTTCGTCAGATAGACACCTCCCTCTGGAGTTGCAGTTGAGTGACAACCTTGTTACATTGTAGCCTAGACCAATTCTGTGTGGATATTTAAGTGAACATGTTTACAATTTTTGTATATATCACACTCTCTCTCCCTCTCTTGAAAGACCAGAGATTCTGTATTTTCAGTGTCCCATGTTCCGACTGCAACTTCGTTACAATAAAGACTGTAACTGAGCTGACTGTGACCTGGAAGCTCTTGGAATCATTTCTAACCCTTCCCTTCCTGGTGCCAGGGATTGGGATCTGAGAGGCACCAGGGCCCCACAGGAGGGGACAGGGAGGTAGAGGCCAGGCTGACCCCCAGACTCTGGAGGCTCCAGGTCCATAGATCCCCACCACCACATATCACACTAGTCTGGTTCTCTGAAATGCTAAGGAGACCCCTTGTTTGTTTTTTGTTGTTTTTGTTTTTGAGATGGAGTCTCGCTGTCACCCAAGCTGGACAGTGCAGTGGCGCCATCTCAGCTCACTGCAACCTCTGCCTCCCGGGTTCAAGCAGTTCTCCTGCCTCAGCCTCCAGAGTAGCTGGGACTACAGGCACCCACCACCATGCCCGGCTAATTTTTGTATTTTTAGTAGAGGCAGGGTTTTGCCATGGTGGTCAGGCTGGTCTCAAACTCCTGACCTCAAGTGATCCACCCGCCTTGGTGTCTTTCAAAGTGCTGGGATTATAGGCATGAGCCACCGCACCTGGCCTGTTGTGTTTTTGTTTGTTTGTTTGTTTTAGATGGAGTTTCGCTCTTATTGCCCAGGCTGGGGTGCAATGGCGTGATCTTGGCTCACCACAACCTCTGCCTCCCGGGTTCAAATGATTCTCCTGCCTCAGCCTCCGGAGTAGCTGGGATTACAGGCATGCACCACCATGCCCGGGTAATTTTGTATTTTTAGTAGAGATGGGTTTTCTCCATGATGGTCAGGCTGGTCTCAAACTCCTGACCTCAGGTGATCCACCCACCTCAGCCTCCCAAAGTGCTGGGATTACAGGCATGAGCCACCACACCCGGCCCAGAGTGAACCTGTTTGTTTTGTTTTTTGAGAAAATAAAAAAAAAAGATGCCTAGGCTAGAGTGCAGTGGCAAAATCTTGGCTCACTTCAACCTCTGGCTGACTGCAACATCCACTTCCCAGGCTCATGTGATCTTCCCCGCTCAGCCTCCTGAGAAGCTGGGACCACAGGCATGCGCCACCGTGCCCAGCTAATTTTAAAGTTTTTTGTAGAGATGGAGTCTCCTTATATTGCTTAGGCTGGTCTTGAACTCCTGAGCTCAAGTGATCCTCTCACTTTGGTCTCCTAAAATGCTGGGATTTCAGGCATAAGCCACTGCATCCCACCCTGATGACTTCACTCTTACGTCCTGGCATTCTAAGACGCTGATGAGAGTGATGCTAACGGTACCATTTGCATTGTTGATAAGTTATCTTGTTGGCAATCATTTGTAGGGTTCGTTACTGTAAATCCTTGTCTAGGTAAGAATTTGTTATCGTTGATCCTGCTTGGTCCTTGATGGTTTGTTTTCTCTCTTGATGTTTGGGGGGAGCAGCCACAATTTCTCACATGTCCTCTTCTCGTCACCTTCTACTCCTGGGACTCCTGCAAGATTTGCTGTGGAGCCTCCAGCACTGGGTCCCGTTCCATGGCCTTCAAGTGGTCACACCCTTCCCTGCTTCTCACCGGTACCTTTTGCAGTTACATCACCCAGCTTGGTGGTGTTTACTTTTTAACCCATCTATTGGGGTCTTTATCTCAATTACTTTTCATTCCTAGGATTTTTGAGACGGAATCTCACTGTCACCCAGACTGGAGTACCGTGGTGAGATCTCAGCTCACTGCAACCTGCACCTCCCAGGCTCAAGTGATTCTTATGTCTCAGCCTCCCGAGTAGCTGGGATTATAGGCATGCATGACCACACCCGGCTAATTTTTTTGTGTTTTTAGTAGAGATGGGGTTTCACCATGTTGGCCAGGCTGATCTCGAACTCTTGACCTCAGGTTATCCACCTGCCTCAGCCTCCCAGAGTGCTAGGACTATGGGCATGAGCGACTACACCCAACCTCATTCCTAGGATTTCTAATTGGTTATTTTCCATAACCTCCTGGTTGAGTGAAGCACAGCTAAGAACCATCTTTGGAGCCAAGATGCTGGCTTTGCCACTTTCTAGCTCAGTCATCCTGGGTAAGTCTCTCAACCTGTCTATGCCTCAGGTTCTCCTGTAAAAGGGTCATTGTGGTTCCTATGGTGTGGGAGGGTGACGATTACTGTGGTAAGGCGTGTGGAGCTTGCAGCAGTGCTTGTCACAGCAACTGCCACTTAAATGTTGCCTCATATTCCTCTAGTTCTTGCTCCTTCTTTAAGAAGTCATTTTCTACCCAGGGGCGGTGGCTCATGCCTGTAATCCCAACACTCTGGGAGGCTGAGGCAGGCAGATCACCTGAGGTCAGGAGGTCAAGACCAGTCTGACCAACATGGAGAAACCCCGTCTCTACTAAAAGTACAAAAAATTCTACTAAAAGTACAAAAAATTAGCCAGGCGTGGTGGTGCATGCCTGTAATCCCAGCTACTCAGGAGGCTAAAACAGGAGAATCTCTTGAACCTAGGAGGCGGAGGTTGTGGTGAGCCAAGATCGCGCCATTCCACTCCAGCCTGGGCAACAAGGGCGAAACTCCATCTCAAAAAAAAAAAAAGTCATTTTTTGCCAAACACAGTGGCTCATTCCTGTAACCTAGCACTTTGGGAGGCCGAGGCAGGAGGATTGCTTGAGCCCAGGAGGTCAAGGCCAGCCTCGGCCACATAGCAAGACCCCTTCTCTACAAAAAATATTAGCTGGGCATGGTGGTGCACACCTGTAGTTCCAGCTCCTCAGGAGGCTGAGGTGGGAGGATCACCTGAGTCTCAGGAGGTCAAGACTGCAGTGAGCTGAGATAACACCACTGCACTCCAGCCTGAGAGCCAGACCCAGAAAGAGAAGTTCTTTCCAATAACCTTAAGGAAACGGCCCATTTCCCAGACTGCTCTATTTTCCTGTGGGACTGGTCTTGCTTAGGAACCTGTGATCCCCTGCAAAGTGGGCATCAGTTGTGAGGCACCTCTGGTGCAGGGGGAATGCAGGTGGCCTCCACCAGCCTCTCATGTCCTCGCCGGCTCCAGCATGGCCATCACTCAGAAGACACACTGGAGCCCCGTCCAAGTCCTCAGCTTCACGGGGGGCAGTGCCAATGCTGCCGCATGGCTCCCACCCAGCCCCTCTGGAGGCCACTCACTGGCCCTTCATCACATGGTAGCCCCTTTCTGCTTAGAGAAATATCCCCACTTTCTCTGATCTAAGGATAGATTCTTGGGCTTACTTGAATGTGGCTGTTTAGAGCTTTTTTCCTACCTGTATGTGCTGGAAGCAGAAAGGAGTGGTTACCGTGTATGTCTGGTCTCCCTCCAAAAACCCTAGATCCAGATAATAATGCTCACATGATTTTGCTGCAGTATTTCAGATGTCCCCTCCACCCTGTTTTTAAATTTGGGTTCAGGGTGTACTCAGCAGACAGACAAGCTCAGAACACCAGCTATGTGTGGTATTGCAAAATAAATTTATTTGAAGATAAACTGTCTTATAAAAGGTCAGAGGCAATTTAAGATCCCAGATTCAGCTTTAGCTTGTCTCATAAAAAGATTCAACTTCAAGTAGCACAATTTCTTGTCTGCTTTTAATCCTGAATATTCTTGAAGCACGAAACAGCCAACTGTTTACACAACACACGCCTGTGACATCTGACTCTGGCACCTGTGGAGCCGCAGCTTTCAGCTCTGAGGCCGCAGGGGCGGCAGCCCTCAGCTTCGGGAGGGCCCAAATCAGGCCACTGTGACCTCTGGCTTTGCCAGCAACAACAGGTCCCAGCATCCCAGCCCTTCCCTCCCCTGGCGCCTCCCAAAAGCACAAGAATGCAAACCGAGACTGGCCCACCACTGAGGCAGGGGTGGACTCCCACCTGAGTGTGCCAACAGGTCGGGTGGACCATCCTGGTGACTTCCTGGTGGGCTTGGCCAACCAAGAGGCCAGGTGGCCTCAGTGGGCCTTACCTGGCTGCCCGGCAGCCCGGAGAGGAAGGAAGGAGGAAGGGCGCTCATGGTGCGATGGCTCTGGCCATGCTGGCGGGAGCTACGTGATGATCCTGGCGATGGCTTGCAGGGAGGGGAAGTCGTCGTCCCGGGCAGCATGCAGCGCCTGGTGGCTGCTGGCGTCGCCGTGTGCGAGCACCTGCTGGCAGGTGGGGCACACACGGCAGTCCAGGCCCGCCTGCTGGGTGGTGGCCTGCCACGCGCTCTTCTTGTTCTTCTTGGACTTGGTGCCGAGAGGCTTCTCGCGGTTGCAGAAGTCCGTGTGTGCAGACAGGAGCTCCTGCTGCTTGGCTGTGTCGGGCAGTAGGACCAGCAGCTCATTAAAGACCTTCTGGAAATTCTCCCCCAGCAGGTCCCGGCAACTCTTGTAATACTGGGCTGCGGAGATCAGGCCCTGCCGCCGGAGAGTCAGACTCAGTCATTCCCTCTGGCCTGGGCCCTGGATGAAGACGGGTTGGCCACCCCACCCCGGGCCCGCCTGACCTGTCTGAACTCCCCTGAGTGGCTCTTGAACTCGCTGAAGCGGGCCTCGTCGCTCTGCAGGAAGTCCCTGATGGACTGGATGAGCTGCAGGTTCCTCTCCCGGAAGTTCTCGGGGACTAGGTAGGCCTGCAGAGCAGGCGGCGGCCTGGGTCTAGGAGTCAGAAGGTTAAGAGAAGGTGGAGGCTTCAGCCTTTAGAATGGCCCAAGGGAAAGGTACCCTTCCTCCAGCCCCCGGTGGACGCCAGGCAGCCCACCCACACTTACGGTTTTGTGGTGGTGGTGGTGGTGGGGCTGGGAACGCAGGCCGGGTGGGGGCTAGGCAGAAGGCCAGAGAAGCCTGGGGGCGGCTTGCTGACGGGGGGCACCAGGCCCGGCGGGGGTGGGGGAGGTGTGCCCTTCAGGAGCACCACAGCGCTGAAGCCTGAGGGGTGGCAGGACAAGACCCAGAAGGGACCCTCGCTGACCGCGGGCTGCCTGGCCTCCAGGGCCAGCTTCTGTCCACAGCGACCCCTTCCCCGCAGAGCAGGCGCAGGGCCAGCACCCACACCATGCTTCCGGTGTGGCAGGCCCAGCCTACATAAGCTCATGCACCCTCAGCCCCGGGAGGCACCATGAGGGCCGGTCTCAAGAGAGACAAGGGACACAAGGCAGTTAAGGGGAGGCTGGAGGTCATGTGGGTGGCCAACAGCAGCGCACAGGGGTCCGCACCACGCAGCTGTAGACTGTGCCTGTGGCTCCAGCCTGACCCCGGCCCCTCCCAACACTCAGGGAGCAGGCCTGAGCCTGCACACGTACCTGGGGGCGGTGGCATCCGGGGTGGACAGGGGCCGCCAAGCGCTGGGAAGTCCTCCTGTGGCGTGGGGCAGGGGAAGGACCCCAGGGGCCTTGGGAGCCCTGGGGGTTCCTTGGGGGCACTCCGAGCTGGGGCCGGGCCCTCTGTGTGTCCATTAACGACGACAGCAACTGGTCCCTCAGCTCTGCTGGCTGGAGCTTCTGGGGCCTGCATAGGCCCAGGGGGACAGCTAGCGGGCAGGGGCTGTGGCAGTGTGGTGCCAGGCTTCTCTGAGCCCACTTTCTTCTTCTTGCCAACTTTAGAGGGCTGGATGGAGACTGGCCCCAATGGGGAGGAGATGGAGCCCGTGGGGCGTGTGCTTAGAAGCTCCTGAGCGGCCGGACTGCCACCCTCCTCCTCCTGTGTGAGGGGCGGGCCGCCCTTCCTGCCGCCCCTGCTCCCCTTCCCAGCCTTTCTGGTGGGCTGGCCGCTTCCGGTAGCCTGCGCTGAGGGTGGGGGCTGTGCTACCTTCTTGCTGCTGCTGCTGCTGTTCCAGGCAGAGACGAGGCTGGTGGGGGTGGTGCCAGGCTTGGGCACCGAGGACACCAGGGCAGGGAAATCCTCCTCCTGGAAGGCACTCCTGCCCCTGGCAGGGATGGCGTACGGCAGCGCCAACCCCACAGGGCCCGGGATTGCTGCAGTGGAGCAGCAGGAGGAAGTGGAGGCAGAGAGGCTGGGGAAGTCTTCGTCCTTGAGCTTAGGGCTGGGTGGTGGGAGGGTGCTGGGCGCAGGGAAGCAGAACTGGTCAACAGCCATCAGGCCCCGTGGCTCCACACCTGCCCTCCCGGCACCCACCTGTGGCCGCCTGCACCCGCCCACCTGCACCATTCACCCCTGGGCACCCACACCCTCACCCTCACACACCATGGGGTGGCTGGACCCGTCACCGGGAAGGCCTCTTGGCTTACAGGACCATTTGTCGAAGTTTCCTTAGGGCCTGTGAGGAACACAAGGCCCCCAGGTCAGGTCAGGGTGTGGGGACAGAGTGAAGGGTGCTCTTCACCTCCCAGGTGAAGGCCCGCAGCGTCCCAGGCACCATGCCCGTCAAGAGCTGGCCACTAGGCTGGGCATGGTGGCTCACGCCTGTAATCCCAGCACTTTGGGAGGCTGAGGTAGGCGGATCACCTGAGGTCAGAAATTTGAGACCAGCCTGGCCAACACGATGAAACCCCATCTCTACTAAAAATAGAAAAATTAGCCAGGTGTGGGGGCACGGGCCTGTAGTCTCAGCTACTCAGGAGGCTGAGGCAGGAGAATCGCTGGAACCCGGGAGGCAGAGGTTGCAGTGAGCCGAGCTCATGCCACTGCACTCCAGCCTGGACGACAGAGGGAGACTCTTGTCTCAAAACAAACAAAACAGAAACAAAAACAAAGCTGGCCACTGGCCTCCTGGCCTGGGCGGAGCTGCCACCAGGTAGGGCCAACTCACCTGGGCCTTCACCCTGAGTCCGGGGTGGGCGCCGGGGGCCACGGGGCTCCTCAGGACCCCGCACTGCTGCCTCCTCCTTCTTGGGCCGGCCACCTTCCTCCCGGTCCTCACTTCTGCGTGCCTCCTCCTGCTGCTGTGCAGCCACGGAAGCCCGGACAGCAGCTGCTACTTCTCGGTCCTCTTCCTCCCTGGGACAAGGAGGCCCGCCTTCAGGCTGAGCACAGCCCGAGACCAATGCCTCAGGCAGGCAGAGTCCTGGGCCCAGTGTGTGGGGCAATTATCTGGGGTCTGATGTTTCTGCCTTGCAGGGCCGCCGGGCCAATGTTTCCTCGTATAGCTGCGGTGGCCGCCCAATTGATACAGGCCCCTTTCACCCACCCCAACCCCGGGATCTGTGGCTGTGGCTAGAACTAGAAGAGGAAGAAACTTCTGCTCACCAAGGACACTGAACAGACCCTGCTGCCACTCAGAACCCCAGAAACTCTGGCCACAATACCTGACCCCACCCCTACTCCCAGCTTGGCCACTGGCCACGGTCAGCACAGGAGAATGTCAGCAGCACGCAAGGCCCCCCACCTTTTGTACCTCCAGCTTCCTCGGCGGCTCTGCTGGGCTCCGCGAGTGCCGGCCCGGGCCACTCGGCCCTGGCGGCTGTACCTGTCCACCTCCTCGTAGTCTTCGCCACCGACGACCCCTGCGGCCAGCAGACAGCCTGTCACTTCCCGGGACCCCAGGACGACAATAGGAGGGACAGGCCTGCTGTCAAGGCCACACCCGGCCAATGCTCAGGCCTGGACAACAAAAGCCTTCCTACCCACAGTGCACATGAGCCCAGGATGGCACAGGAGCCTTGCAGGATCCACGCCAGCCACGGGCCTCTACGACCTGGTTGCCAAGCCACAGGAGCAGTGGGAAGAGAGAGGAGGGTCCCCAAGCCCCAGGTGGGATCTGCACACAGCAGATGTTCAGTAAAAGCCTCCTGGTCCAGGGAAGGGCCCTGGGCGCCCAGGGCAGCAGATCCGAGACCCTGAGGCAGCAAGTGCTCCTGGCACACGAGGGGTGCTCAGGCACTGCAGCCCGGCCAGAAGCCACCTCCTGCACCCACAGCTCGTCTGAGGCTCCAGAGCAGGGCACGATCATGGGGCCCCGCCCGGGGGCGTCCAGGCCAGGCGCCTGCTCACCCTCGTTCCGGCGCGAGTGCCGTGGCGCGTAGCTGAACTGTAGGTCGATCTGGCGGTTCTGGCGCGCCTCGGCACGGCTGCGGCTGTGGCAGGCCGTCCTGTGGGCCTTGAGGTCGATCTCGGTGCGGAAGGCGTGGGTGAACTGCTCTGTGCTGCAGCGGCCCTCCTCACACAGGAAGTGCTTCTCCCGGAAGTGCTCGCGCAGGTAGGCATAGTCGCTGGCAGAAGATGGGGTGTCGGTAGGAGGGCTGCAGCCCGGCTAGCCCCACGCCCTGGGGGAGGGAGGGTCATCTGTCTGTCTGCCGCCCGGCCCACCTGTAGTAGTCCTGGGCCCCGTCCGAGTCGCAGAAGTGGCAGAAGTAGTGGTCGCGGCGCAGGTGCTTAAGCAGCTCGTCATTGTCGAGGTAGCGCTCGTCGCAGAACTTGCAGAGCGGGTGCCCGCGGTGCGACGTGTCATCGGGGTCCCCCTGCATGCGATGCCGGGCCAGGTCCTTGCGCGAGTACCACTTGCGTTCGTATGTGAAGATCTGCAAGGCACAGGGGGCTGGGCACAGGCTGGGGGACCCCAGGCCTCCTGCCTCTTCCCACAGGCCAGCGGCGGAGCAGCAAGGGGCAGGAGAGGACCCCGCCAGCCCCCAGAAGCCTCCGTGCCACGCACAGCCTGACCCTCGGGGCCGTCCAGGGACAGAAGCAGTGGGCAGGCCTCAGCTGACCTCCCGGGCCATCCAGGGCCAGAAGCGGCAGTGGACAAGGCCTCCCAGCCTGACCCTCGGGGCCATCCAGGGCCAGAAGCAGCAAGTGGACAAGCCCCTCCCAGCCTGACCCTCGGGGCCATCCAGGGCCAGAAGCAGCAAGTGGACAAGCCCCTCCCAGCCGTGTGACCGCACATCCCCAGCACCACCCACCACCTAGGCTCTCTCCGGGGTCTCTGGGGGCACACCTGGAGGTGCTGGAGGCACAGCCGGCAGCAGAAGAGCTCGTGCTGCCTCCGCATGTGCTGCTCCAGGTCCCCGAAGAGGCTGAAAGGCGGCAGCTCGGGGCACCGCGGGCACTCGTGCTGCAGCAGCTGCCTAGGAAGACACGGAGAGCCGCCCACGGCCCCAGAACATTCAGTGTCACCGCCGGGAGTGGGGCCACTCACCAGGCCCCAGGCCCATGACCCAGGCCAGATGCAAGGCCACGGGTTGGGTGAAGCCTGCACACGGCCTGGGTCAGAAGCCTGGCTCTAGCCCTGAGCCCAGGAGCTGCCCCTCCCCTGAGAGACCAGCCCTGGGACAGCTGTGCCCTTTACTGAATTTTCAGGCCACAGGCCTGGCTCACACAAGCTCGCGTGCCCCTCAAGGAGCCCCTGAGGCAGGTGCTGCACCACCTGGGCATGCCTTTCCCCAGCGCACCCACCAGCTCTACCCCCAGGAGGGCCTGGTAAGCGTCCCCAGTCACAGGACGGGAAGCCAGGAACCTGGCCCCAGCATTGGTGCACCATGTGGCCCCCGAAGTGCCTCCGGTTGTGAGGAGAGTGGGACGTGAAGGGCCACAGTCACAGGGAAGCCAGGACCCAGGAAGGCGCTCTGCTTACCTGTACAATGCGTACACCTTTCCATCTGCAAAGTAGATATCGTATTTCTTCTCATGCTGCAGCTGGTGGATGGGGATGGTGGCAAAGGCAGGAAGCTTCTTCCCAAAGACCACCTACAGCCAAAACCAGAAGGATAGTGAACAGAACTGGGATGGGACCCCCACCTGGAATGCAACAGAGCCTCAGAGGCAAGGGAGCCCTCACGGCCCCGCTGAGTAGGAGTGAGGCATAAATGGTTCTCCTGGGAGGCCCCGGTAGGCAGCGGCCCCGGCACCCTGACCTAGGCCTCCCCTCCTTACTCCAACCCGCTTGCCTAGGGCCGGGGACAGAGGACAGAGACGCAACGCCCGGCCTCTCCACCAGGGGGCGGCCAGGCCAGTCCCAAGCGGCGACGCCCCACCGACCAGGGCCCTCACCCAGCGACTCCACCCTGCTGGGAACTGAGCAGCTGTCGCTCTCGCTGCTGCGCTTTCTGGGACAGAGAAGAAACATGTTCCAAGCAGCTGCTAAGGGAATACCAATGGTGGCCAGCCGGGGATACATCAGGTGACAAGGCCCTGTCCGGCGCCCCCACCCCCACGTTTCCATGGTGCCGCCACGGCCCAAGGCTCAAGCCAGCCACCTCAGCTCCAAGCAGAGTCAGCAGGCGCTGCAGAGCCTCTGCGTGGCCCCCTTCCCAGGGGTCTCTGGCACCTGTAAAGCTGGCTGCCAAAGGACCTGCCCTCTGCCCTGTGCCTCCACAGACGACCCTGGCATCCCCGCTCAGGTCAGCACCCCTGCTCTCCACGAAGCTCTACTGGCTAGAACCCTTGCTGCCCCCACGCCTTCGAAGATTGGTGCCACCCACCCCTTGGGTTGGTCAAGCCCCCTTCTGGCTCCATCGCCGTCCCAAGCCTGCCACTGGTCACTTGCCTCGGCTCAAGCCCTCAGAGCAGCTCAAGGCCTCATGGGCACATCCACAGCAGAAGGACATCCTCACCTTGGCAAGACTCACGCCAAGGTCATGTTATGTTTAGCCTTAGCCAAAGAGGATGTCAGGCCGGAACGGCCGTGAAGCTGGGAAACCTGAGGCTTGGCAGGAGAGCCAGTCCCACACGTACTCGGGCGGTCCTGGGGTGGTCTGTGTCCCCCAGAGCAGGTGATTAAACCTGGCTCCCCAGGAGGGTCAGGATCACCAGGAGAGCTCAGCCTCCACTTCCGCCAGGACAGGCCGCTGCACTGCGCCCCACTGACAGGAGCTGGCTCCACGAGGGAGGGGTGGGCAGCGCAGGCTGCACGAGCAGCAGCCCACACCTTTCCTCCCCTTGTCACATCAGGCAAGGCTGGGCAGGATGAACTTGGCCACCTCTGCATCCCCGTCACCCGCTGGGCTCAGATGGGCACTTCATCACAGCTGCCTCCCACGATGACTTCAGATGGGAGTCGCGGCCCCACCCAGAGCCCCATTACAAAGGCTGCCAGTCACTGCGGGCCACACCACCCTGACCTGTCCCCTGGCTCTCCTCCTCCTGAGCAGCCCCTCTGCACACCCCAAACACAGGGAAAGGCCCTGGGCCTTGTGTGACCTCTTTCCACAGCAGTTGCCCTCAGGGCGCTGGCACCCAGCCCTGACTTCCAGCCCGACCCTCACGGGCACACTCTGTGGAGCCACTCAGAGTGCTGCTGGGACCAAGAGCGCGAGCTTCCTCAAGCAGCTGAGGACCGGGATTCCCGGAACCACACAGGACCACGCCCCCACCACAGCTCCCGAAACAGCAGCGGCAGGCGGGCGAGGAAGCCAGTGTCTGCCTGTGAGGCGGCCAGGTGAGCAGCCTGTGAGGGAAGCCCGTGAGGCTGCCAAAAAGCATTCAAGCCCATCAGACTCCAAGAAACAACTTCCTTCCTCCGAGGAAACCCATGCCAGGGGCGTCCCAGCCCCACCTCCCCACTTTGGCACCCCTCCTTTCAGCCACGCGCTCTCATCCACCCTGGGTGGTGACTCCTCAGGCTGCGGGCACAGGGGCATCCGAGGCACCCTAACATGCAGCCGGCCTCCACTCGGGCGTCCCGTGCGCCACCAAGTGCGGGCACAGGGCCAGGCCCCGCTGAGGAGCACATAGACTCCTCTGTCCTTGCCGCCTGGAGGCACCCACGCCCCATGCGATGCTAGTACATCCTAAGTCCCGAGGAACCTATGTGGGATGGCACTGGTGGGGCGGGCGGACTCGGTCAAGGCAGCCTTTCTGAGGCCAGGGAGCAGCTCGGGGCGGAGGAGCTGCAGGGAGCTGGGTAGAGGCAGGGCCGGACGGGTCCCGGGTGTACTGACAGCACCCAGATGAAGGATCCAGGGTGGGCTGGAACAGGAGGGCCACATGGCCCATGTGGGGTCTAGACGGGTGTCCATCTGCCCAGCAGCTAGGGCAGGTGCTCCGAGCACCAGAGGCAGCAAGACCCAGGGTATTCGTCCCTCCTGAACAGCTAGCTGGCAGGGGTAACCCAGGCGGGGCACCTGAGCGGAGCAACAAGACAAGAGAAAGGATGCACTAGGTGGGCTCATGAAGAGGAAGAGGCTTGCGAAAGAACAATGTCTGCGAGCAAGGTGGGCCCAAGGCCACGTTTACTAGAGCAGGAGGGCGTGCAGGTTTGGGGCCACAGGGCCGGAGCAGGGAAATACCACCTGCTGGTGGGGGCCTGAGGCTGCCCATCCTCAGACAGGCAGGGAGACCAGGCCTGGCCGCCCAGACCTCAGGAGCGGGCAATGGGACAGCAGCGCAGCCTGGCACGGCCAGCATCACCCTCCCTGAGGGTGAGGAGGGGGCTGGATGAGGCTGCGCCCCACAGCATAGTGGACAGGCTGGAGTCAGGCACAGTTAACCGAGGAGCCAACTAGCCTGGTGGTACTCCAGCACGGCCAGGCTGGGAGTAGGGGATGTAGGGGACACGGAGGCCAGGGGAAGATGGCTGTGGATAGGGGACTTGGGGGCCTGGGGGAGATGCCTGGGGTGGGACTTGGGGGCCGTTGGGAGATGGCTGTGGTGGGATGTGGGGGGCTGGGGTGGGAGGGGGGGGGCGGGGGGGAGATGGCTGGGGCTACAGAGGGAGACAAGACATCTAGGTCACCCCGGCAGGAGAGGGTCACGTGTCTAAAGACAGAAGTACAGAACCCATGGGGAGAGGCTTGGGGATGGGCTATGCAGCAAATGATCGGGGAAAGGGCGCTCTACATGAGCCCTGGAGACGGCCAGGCCAGGCCCCAAGGAGAGTGAGAGGTGGAGGGGAGGCCTGCCTAGGAACAGGAGGCCCCCAGGACCCCCTACAGGGACAGGTGTCTGCCTGGGGCCTTGCAGCTCCACACTCCCCAGCATGCCATGGGCACACAAAAGGGCAGCGGTGAGGGCCTGCCCACACGTGCGGAGGGGGACCCTGTGGATGGCTCCCAGTGCCATCTAGAGAGCCTAGACCTCCACGGAGCCCGGATGGGGACAGCAGCAGGGAGCATCTTACAGACAGGGCCAGGGTCACGGAGAACGGGATGGGGGAACGGTAGGAATAGGAAAGCATGACCCGAGCCAGCAGGCCACCCTCCTGACCTGGGACCTTGGGTAACTGTGGGCTGGCCGTCTGCGCCCCCTCCCACTGCCTGCCTGTGAGGTGCGGGTGGGCTGCCCTGGGGGGCCCACAGCCTCATCAGGACTCCCGCAGTAACACCAGGGACCAGAGCAAGCTGGCGAGCAAGACGCAAACAGCAGGAATCGGCCCTTGAGAAAGACACGGCCAGAAAAGAGGCCCAGAACGTGGGGCTCCACCACCCCAGGGCCTCTGTCAGCCAAGGCTGAGACCAGCGCCCCTGCCTCCCACCGAGGGGAGCCTGGCTCGGCTTCCACCCCAGCACCTGCCAGGGGTCGGGCCCATCTGGCTCCTCGCCTGAGCAGCAGCTGTAGCCTCCGCAGGGAAGGTCTGGGTCCAGGTGTGTGGAACTAACAAGCACATGGAGCCAGCCGATTCCATACGGCATCCTGGACACTTTCCTCCCAATTTTCGCAAAGCCTCAGTCCCATAAGGGAGGCCAAGACAACGCCAGGGTTCAGGAGTTGAGGGCTGCAGAGGGAATTCCTGAGCACACATGGGACACAGAATATACTCAGGGGATGGTGCTGAACTCAGTAAGGGAAAAAGGAGGCTAGAGTGAGGCAGCAAGTTCAAGATGGGAAGGAAACAGGACGAATGCAAAGGAGGGGAGAGCAGCAAACACCAGACTTCCCACGACCCCTCCTTCAGCCCAGTAAGGCGGGGCAGGCCCCAGAAGCAGCTGGCTGGGGGCACCCAGTGCCAAGCCGCACCCCGGCTGACAGCTCACGGCCACAGCCCCTGGCCACAGAGTTCCTGGAGGGTGTGGGGCTACAAGGAATGAGAGCAGGCAGAGGCTGCCGGAGTAAGCACACGCAGATGTTCACTCATGTCTTGCATCAGACCTGCAGCCTGGGCCGGAACCTCACGTGCCAAGAACTCCTTAGCGTCTTCTTTCCAGAGGGAAGCTACAGGTGTGCCGGGAAGCCTGGCTGTTGGAGAGTGAGGTCATAGTACGCAGGACTGGCTGGCAAGGCAGGCTCTGGCAAAGCCAGGAAGCGCCCTGAGGAAGCCATGGGCCAAGGTCCTCCGTGACTGTTCCCGCACCCCAGATCTCCCCGGGGTCTGGGTCAGCCTCCTTCTGTCACATGACAGACTGACAGCATCTCCAAATATCTTTTTCCAAAAAGGGCACAGGATAGATGCTCACAAATTGCTCAGAAAATTTCAGCGTCTCTTCAGCTCCTTTGATGTAAATGTCTACTTATAAAAAACAAAGAAAAGGAAAAAAAGAAAGAACCTATCCTTCAATACTGTTCTGCATCACTTCTGAGAAGAGGAAAGTGAGATTCCTAACAGATATCACCAGCTGAATGAAGTCTTCTCTGAACAAATCGGGGGAATTTCACAATGCTGGAAGCAAACAAATCTCTAAGCTCAGCAAACCAAGGGGCTCCAGCCAGGTGCCCACAGTCAGCAGCTGGCAGTGCAGTGAGGGTGGAGGAACGCTGCATGGTACCCTCTGACCCCTCCAGGACTTCCAAGTCTGTACAGTCAAAAATGTCTCCCATTCACTGTGGAGATGAGCGCCAAAGGGGGCGGCGGCGAGGAGGAGGAAAACTTCCTAACACTTTTCTACCTTCCCGCCAAGAACCGGGAGGGGGCCTTCCCCTCTGGTGGGCAGGTGTCCTTCCGAGGCTAGTGTCACCTCCACTCCACAGAGGAAAACGTCAGTCTCGGAAGGAGTTTGCTCAGGGTCACCCAATGGGGGCCCTGAAACACAGCTGGGCTGAGAACGCCCAGAGTTTGACGCCCTGCTTCCAGGACGGGTGGCCTCCGGAGGGTCCCCCTTGCCTTGTTTCCTCCATCCGAATGGAGGCCCCTGGGAAATCAACTCCTGAAGACGAGCAGGTCACCGAGTTCTCCATCTGATCAGGCCCCTTCCCGAGGCCCGACAGGAACCCCCGGGACACGGGGTAAGCCCCCAGGTTGTCCCCACAGGGCTTGCCCACTCCTCCAACCCGCTCGGCAGCCTCCGGCCTCCCAGTCCCAACGCCCCGCCGTCATCCGCACGGCCGGGACCCCACCCTGGGTGGCCCCACCAGGCCTCTCTCGGAAGACGGCGCCGCCGGGCCCACGGCCGGACCTCAGTGAGGCAAAGTCCCCTTCCCGCTGCCGGGAGCCCCGCCACCCCCCGGTCGCGCCCCCGGCGCCCCGCACCTGGCGCAGCTCCTCGCGGCACACGGCGCAGTAGCGCTGTTCGCACAGCACCCGCATCTTGGTGGAGCAGCGGTAGCACACCGGGTGGTCGCAGCGGCCCAGCGCCGTGGCCTCCAGGTCTCCGCAGCATAGCACGCAGCTCCCGCCGCCCCGCTCAGGAGCCGCCGCCGCAGCCGCCTCCAGGGCCGCGCGCCGCCCCTCGGCGACCCCCGCAGCCGCCATGGTCCGGGCTCCGGACCTCTCTCGGCCGGCGCGGCGCCGCGCGGCCTGGCTCCCGGCGGGCCCGCCCCTTCCGGGCCAACGTCACCGGCCCGCCCAGCAACGGGCCCGCCCGGCGGAAGTGTGCGTCGCGACTTCCGCCTTAGCGAGGTGCCGGCTAGAGCGGTGGTCCTCATAGCGGCCGCTCTAGCCCGAGCCGACAGCTTGGAGGTCCGCGCCGCCAGCTCGGCCAGGCAGCCAGCCCCGTGCTCCTCTGGGCCGCGCGTGTCATGTCAATCCTCGCCGGGCTTCACGGACTGGCGTTCAAATCCCTACATGAAAGACAACTCGAAAGGCAGCACGTGGTGACGTCCATCTCGCAGCCCAGGGAAGTCTCGCCAGTCCTGCCGAGAAGGGGCCTCTGGAAGGCAGGAACGGAACGTGTCCTCTTTACACTGGGCCCAGCACAGGGCGTGTTTGGATGGATGCTGCAGTACAGGGCCTCCTCCCTACCCTTGGGGGCCAGGCACACTCAGGACCTCCCTCCCACTGCCATCCAGAAGGGTGGTCCAGATCTAAACCCTACTGGAAAAGAGGCAGTATGTTATATAAACGAGCCTGAACTTTACTTATTTGTTTATTTGAGACAGGGTCTTGCTCTAGCTGTAACACAGTGAGTGGTACGATCACAGCTCACTGAGGCTTCAACCTTCTGGGCTCAAGTGATCCATGCCCAGTGAGCTTGGACTTTAGAAACGACAGAAAGGGGCTTGAAACCCCAATTCTGCCACTTGAAAAAAGCTGCCGGGCACAGTGGCTCAAGCCTGTCATCCCAACACTTTGGGAGGCTGGGGTGGGTGGATCACCTGAGGTCGGGAGTTCGAGACTAGCCTGACCCACATGGAGAAACCCCGTCTCTACTGAAAATACAAAAAATTGGCCGGGTGTGGTGACGCATGCCTGTAATCCCAGCTACTCTGGAGGCTGAGGCAGGAGAATTGCTTGAACCCAGGAGGGGGAGTTTGTGGTAAGTTGAGATTGTGCCATTGCACTCCAGCCTGAGCAACAAGAGCGAAACTCCGTCTCAAAAACTAAACAAAACAAGAAAACAGAAAAAAACACACAAAAATTAACCGGGCATGGTGACATGCACCTGTAGTTGCAGCCACTTGGGAGGTTGAGGCACGAGAAACGCTTGATCCCGGGAGGCAGAGGTTGCAGTGAGCAGAGATTACGCCCCTGCACTCCAACCTGGGCAACAGAGTGAGACTCGATCTAAAAAAAAAAAAAAAGAAAAGAAAACTGGGAAAAGTTATTGTAAGGATGTAAGAAGTTCAACATATCTTGGAGTATTTAGGAAAAATAGCAAATGTATATAGAAAGACAAGCAAAAAAAATAAGACAGCTATCAATGAGAAAGGAAATGTAAATAGTACACTACTTGGTTCAGTAGAAAATATTTACATAGTTTTTGCTAATTCTATATAAATATTAATCTTTCAGGTTTTTTTTTTTTTTTTTTTTTTTGAGACAGGGTCTTGCTCTGTCATCCAAGCTGGAGTCCAGTGCTATGATCATGGCTCACTGCAACCTTGAACTCCTGGGCTCAAGGGATCCTCCTTCTTTAGCCTCCCATGTAGCTAGAATTACAGGAGTGTGCCACTATGCCTCTCTAATTTTTAACATTTTTTGGTAGAGCTGGGGTTTTGCCATGTTGCCCAGGCTGGCCTCGAACTCCTGGCCTCAGGCAATCCTCCCACCTCAGCCTCCCAAAGTGCTGAGATTACAGGTACGAGCCACCCACGCCTGACTGATTAATGGTTTCACCAAACTTTGCGATGGAGTCATATTAGGAGGACGCAGAGAGGAGAAATAAGGGGATTGGGTTTCAAGAGAGCCAAAGCTTCATTTCATTTAGTGGGAAGCTATTTGATGTTGCCTGAGATGGCTAAATCAAGAAACAGCAGTTTATAATGAAAGTCAGCAATCTTCAATGGAGGGGAGGGCATTTTTTGTCTCCAGGAGGTGTTTGGAAGTGTCTGGAGCCATGTTTGGTTGTCACAGCGGGGCGTGCCTGGCATCTAATGGTGTATTAATTTCCCAAGGCTGCCATAAAAAATGGCCACGGGAGGCCGGGCGCAGTGGCTCACACGTGTAATCCCAGCACTTTGGAGGCCGAGGCTAGCGGATCACCTGAGGTCGGAAGTTCGAGACCAGCCTAACCAGCCTGACCAACATGGAGAAACCTCATCTGCACTAAAAATACAAAATGAGCTGGGCGTGGTGGTGCATGTCTGTAATCCCAGCTACTCGGGAGGCTGAGGCAGGAGGATCACTTGAACCCAGGAGGCGGAAGTTGTGGTGAGCTGAGATTGCGTCACTGCACTGCAGCCTGGGCAACAGAGAGGGAAACTCTGTCTCAAAAAAAAAAAAAAAGGCCGCTGGGCGCGGTGGCTCAAGCCTGTAATCCCAGCACTTTGGGAGGCCGAGACGGGCGGATCACGAGGTCAGGAGATCGAGACCATCCTGGCTAACATGGTGAAACCCCGTCTCTACTAAAAAATACAAAAAACTAGCCGGGCGAGGTGGCGGGCGCCTGTAGTCCCAGCTACTCGGGAGGCTGAGGCAAGAGAATGGCGTAAACTCGGGAGGCGGAGCTTGCAGCGAGCTGAGATCCCGCCACTGCACTCCAGCCTGGGCCACGGAGCGAGACTCCGTCTCAAAAAAACAAAACAAAACAAAAAGGCCACGGAGCAGGCGCGGTGGCTCACGCCTGTAATCCCAGCACTTTGGGAGGCCAAGACAGGCGGATCACGAGGTCAGGAGATCGAGACCATCCTGGCTAACACAGTGAAACCCCGTCTCTACTACAAATACAGAAATAAATTAGCCAGGAGTGGTGGCGGCGCCTGTAGTCCCAGCTAGTCGGGAGGCTGAAGCAGGAGAATGGCGTGAACCCGGGAAGTGGAGCTCGCAGTGAGCCAAGATTGAGCCACTGCACTCCAGCCTGGGCAACAGAGTGACACTCTGTCTCAAAAAAAAAAAAAGAACAAAAAGGGCCACAAATTTGGCTTAAAACACACAAACGTATTATCTTTAGTTCTGGAGTCCAGATTCTAACATGGGCCACACTGAGCTAAAATCAGGTGTCGGGATCACTGTATTCCTGTCTGAAAGTTCCAGAGGAGAATCGGCCTCCTTGCCTTTTCCAGCTATTAGACGCTTCCTGAACCCCTTGACTCATGGCCACTTTCTATCTTCCAGACTTGACTCTGGGATAGGCCAGTGGTCCAACACTCTAATCTCTACTTACTTCTTTTGTTTGTTTGTTTGTTTGTTTGAGATGGAGTCTCTGTCGCCCAAGCTGAAGTGCAGTGGTGCAATCTCGGCTCACTGCAACCTCCACTTCCTAGGTTCAAGCGATTGTCCTGCCCCAGCCTCCGGAGTAGCTGGGACTATGGGCGCCTGCCACCATGCCCGGATAATTTTTGTATTTTATTTTATTTTATTTGTTTTTGAGACAGAGTCTTGCTCTGTCACCCAGGCTGAAGTGCAGTGGGACAATCTCAGGTCACTGCAACCTCTGCCTCCTGGGTTCAAGCGATTCTCCCGCCTCAACCTGCGGAGTAGCTGGGATTACAGGCATGCACTACCACACCTGGCTAATTTTGCATTTTGGTACAGGGTTTCTCCATGTTGATCAGGCCGGTCTTGAACTCCCGACCTCGGGTGATCCACCCACCTCGGCCTCCCTACCTGCTGGGATGACAGGTGTGAGCCAATGTGTCTGACCCATTTTTGTATTTTTAGCAGCGACGGGGTTTCACCAGATTGGCTAGGCTGGTCTCGAACTCTTGATGTCAGGTGATCAGCCTGCCTTAGCCTCTGAAAGTGCTAGGATTACAAGCATGAGCCACCATGCCCAACCAAATTTTTGGAATTTTTAGCAGAGACAGGGTTTCACCATGTTGGCCAGGCTAATCTTGAACTCCTGAGCTCAGGGGATCCATCCGCCTCAGCTTCTCAAAGTTCCGGGACTACAGGTCTACTTCCGTCTTCATCCCAATTCCCTCACTGACTTCACCTCCCTCTCCCACCCTTAAGAGCCCTTGCAATTACAGTGCGCCTATCTGGATAAACCAGGCTAATCTGCTTCTATTTTTTTTGTTTTGTTTTGCTCCGCCTCCTGGGTTCATGCCATTCTCCTGCCTCAGCCTCCCGAGCAGCTGGGACTACAGACGCCCGCCACCACACCCGGGTAATTTTTTTTGTGTTTTTAGTAGAGATGAGGTTTCACTGTGTTAGCCAGGATAGTCTTGATCTCCTAATCTTGTGATCTGCCCACCTCAGCCTCCCAAAGTGCTGGGATTACAGGCATGAGCCACTGCGCCCTTTTTTTTTTTCAGATGGAGTTTCGCTCTTGTTGTCCAGGCTGGAGGGCAATGGCCCAGTCTCAGCTCACCGCAACCTCCGGGTTTCTCCATGTTGGTCAGGGTGAACTTCCGACCTCAGGTGATCCGCCTGTCTTGGCCTCCCAAAGTGCTGGGATTACAGGTGTGAGTCACCGCGCCTGGCTGCTAATCTGCTTCTATTAAAGCCAGCTGGCCTGGTGCGGTGGCTCACGCCTGAAATCTTAGCACTTTGGGAGGCCGAGGTGGGAAGATCACCTGAGGTCAGGAGTTCGAGACCAGCCTGACCAGCATGATAAAACCTCGTCTGTACTACAAATAAAAAAATTAGGTCGGGCACTGTGGGTCAGGCCCATAATCCCAGCACTTTGGGAGGCTGAGGCAGGCAGATCACTTGAGGTCAGGAGTTTGAGACCAGCCTGGCCAACATGGTGAAACCCCATCTTTACTAATCATACAAAAATTAGCTGGGCATGGTGGTGGGCGCCTATAATTACAGCTACTTGGAAGCCTGAGGCAGGAGAATCGCTTGAACCTAGAAGGCAAAGGTTGCAGTTAGTCAAGATTGCGCCACTGCACTCCAGCCTGGGTGACAGAGCAAGACTCCGTTTCAAAAAAAAAAAAGCCAACTAATTAGCAACCTTAATTTTACATTCTCGGGTGCGGTGGTGCGCACATGTAGTCTCAGCTACTCGGGAGGCCAAGGCGGGAGGATTGAGTCCAGGAGTTCTGAGGATATAGCAGCCTCAGATATATATCTGAGGATATATGTCAACCAGGTGTCTGCACTGTTTGGCCTCGATATGGTGACTTCCTGGGAGCAGGGGACCACCAGGTTGCCTCAGGAGGGGTGAACTGGGCCAGTTTGGAAAGAGAGTAGGTCAAAACTCCTGTGCCGATTAGTAGTGGGATCATGCCTGCGAATAGCCAGTACACATCAGCCTGGGCAACATAGTGAGACACTGCCTCTAAGAAAACATTTTATCTACAGCCTAATTCCCTCCTACTATGTGGCATAAATATTCACAGGTTGCAGGGATTGGGGGTGAACATCTTTAGGGGGCTATTATTCTGCGTACATAAATTGGCGAAGGCCACGGATGTTGCTGAACGTTGTCAGTGCCCGGGATGCCAAAGGTCAGTAGTGCTGCAGCTGAGACTTTTTCTGTTTCTGGCCTGGCGCGGTGACTGTTGTCTGTAATCCCAGCACCATGGGAGGTTGAGGTGGGCAGATCACCTGAGGTCAGGAGTTCGGGACCCGCCTGGCTGACATGGTGAAACCCTATCTCTACTACAAATACAAAAATTAGCCAAGTGTGTTGGCAGGCACCTGTAATCCCAGCTACCTGGGAGGCTGAGCCAGGAGAATGGCTCATTCTCTCTGCTTAGTGAGCAGAGACCGCACCATTGCACTCCAGCCTAGGTGACAGAGCGAGACTCTGTCTCAAAAACAAAACAAACAAAACAAAACAAAAATAGCAGTTACGCTTATGATTCAAACATCTGGAGATAAATACTAGAAGAAACAGCTAAAAGAGTTTGAAGCAGCTGTCTCTGGAAAGCAGGACCAGTGTGTGAAGGGTGGCAGGGATAGCTGTTCTCTTCCTTTTTTTTTGAGGCGGAGTCTCGGCTCTCCTGCAATAGGCTGGAGTGCAGTGGCTGATCTCGGCTCACTGCAAGCTCCACCTCCCGGGTTCATGTTCTCGCCTCAGCCTCCGGTAGCTGGGACTACAGGCCGCCACCCACGCCCAGCTAGGCCACTGTATTTTAGTAGAGGCGGGGTTTCACCATGTTATCAGGATGGTCTCGATCTCCTGACCTAATCTCTCGACCTCCCAAAGTGCTGGGATTGCAGGCTTGAGCCGCAGCGCCGGCCTGTTCTCTTCCTTATAGCAAGCAGCCTTTGATTTTATAATGTATGTTGCCTTGACAACGTGAGTATTTTCTATTTTATTTATTATTTATTTTTGGTTTTTGAGGAGGAGTCTCACTCTGTAAGCCCAGAGCTGGAGTGTAATGCGGCGCAATCTTGGCTCACTGCAAGCTCCACCTCCGGGTTCCGCGCCATTCTCCTGCCTCAGCCCCTCCCGAGTAGTTGGGACTGGCGTCCACCACCACCACACCCAGGTATTTTTGTATTTTTAGTAGAGGCGGGGTTTCATCATGTTAGCCAGTATGGTTACTCCATCTCCCGACCTGCGTGATCAGCCCACCTCAGCCTTCCAAAGTGCTGGGATTACAGGCGTGAGCCACTGTGTCCGGTATTATTTTATTTTATTTATTTTTATTGTTTATTGTTTTGAACCAAGTCTTGCTCTGTGTGAGCCTAAGTGTTAGTGGCACCATCTCGGCTCACTGCAGCCTCTGCCTCCCGGGTTCAAGTGATTCTTCTGCCTCAGCCTCCCGAGTAGTTGGGATTACAGGCCGCGCACCACCATGGCTGGGTGGTACCATTATTTTTAGTAGAGATGGGGTTTCACCATGTTGGCCAGGCTGGTCTCAGTGCCCAACCTTGTGATCCGCCTGTCTCCAGCCTCCCCAAAGTGCTGGGATTATAGGCAGCAAACCACGGGCCCAGCCCTAATTTTTATTATAATTATTTTCTTTTTTTCTTTTTCTTTTTTTTTGAGGCGGTGTGTCTCACTCTGTTGCCAGGCTGGGTGCAGTGGTGATCTCGGCTCACTGCAAGCTCCACCTCCCAGGTTCAGGCCATTCTCCTGCCTCAGCCAGCCTCCCAAGTAGCTGGGGCCTACAGGCGCCTGCATACACTCTGGCCTAATTATTTTTTGCATTTTTTTTTTTTTGGGGCGGAGTCTCGCTGTGTCTGGCTGGAGTGCGGTAGGCGATCGACTCACTGGCGCTCGCCTCCCAGGTTCACGCCATTCTCCTGCCTCGGCCTCGGTAGCTGGGACTACGAAGCGCCACGACCCGCCCGGCTGGTTTTTTGTATTTTTTAGTAGAGCGGGGTTTCACCATGTTAGCCAGGATGGTCTCGATCTCCTGACCTCGTGATCCCACCACGCCTCGGCCTCCCAAAGTGCTGGATTACAGGCGAGCCACGGCGCCCGGCCTATTTTTTGCATTTTTAGCAGAGATGGGTTTCACCATGTGCCAGCCAGGATGGTCTCAATCTCTCCTGACCGTGATCCACCCACCTGGCTACCAAGTGCTGGGATTACGAGCGTGAGCCGCAGCATGCGGCCTATTTTCTTTTTTTTAATTTTTCTTTTCTTTTCTTTTCTTTTTTTTTTTTTTGAGATGGTGTGTCTTGCTCTGTGCAGCCCAGGCTGAGGTGGTGGCACAATCTTGGCTACTACAGCCTCTGCCTCCCGGGTTCAAGCGATTCTCCTGCCTGTCTCCCAAGTAGCTGGGATTACAGGTACCCACCACCACGCCCCACTAATTTTGTATTTTTAGTAGAGACAGAGTTTCAGTGTGTTGGCCAGTCTGGTCTCCAACTCCTGACCTCATGATCCACCCGCCTTAGCCTCCCAAAGTGCTGGGATTATAAGTGTGAGCCACTGCACCCAGCCCATTTTTTGTATTTTTAGTAGAGACGGGTTTCACCATGTTAGCCAGAATGTCTCTATCTCCTGACCTTGTGATTTGCCCACCTCGGCCTCCCAAAGTGCTGGGATTACAGGAGTGAGCTACTGGGCCTCGCCAATTAATGTATTTTTTTAAAATTTTTTTCTGAGATGGAGTTTCACTCTGCCAGTGGAATGCAGTGGCACGATCTCGGCTCACTGAAACCTCCGCCTTCTAGGTTCAAGCAATTCTTGTGCCTCAGCCTCCTGAGTAGCTGGGATTATAGGCGTGCGCCACAACAGCCAGCTAATTTTTCTGTATTTTTAGTAAAGATGGAGTTTCACCATATTGACCAGGCTGGTCTTGAACTCCTGACTTTAAGTGATCCGCCCACCTCGGCCTCGCAAACTGTTGGGATTATAGGCATGAGCCACTGAGCCTGAGCTATGTATTTACTTTTTGAGACAGGGTCTGTCGCCCAGGCTGGAGTGCAGTGGTGCTATCACGACTCACTGCAGTCTTACGAACTCCAGGCCTCAAGGGATCTTTCTACCTCGGACTTCAGGCGCGCACCACCACACCCAGCTAATATATCTATCTTGTCGTCGTCTGTTCTGGTAGAGATGGGGTTTCACCATATTGCCCAGACCGGTCTCTAACTCCGCCTTGGCCTCCCAAAGTGTTGGGATTGCAGACGTGAGCCACCATGCCATGCCCTGGCCAATAATTTTAAAAGATGACAAAGGCCGGGCGCGGTGGCTCAAGCCTGTAATCCCAGAACTTTGGGAGGCCGAGGCGGGCGGATCATAAGGTCAGGAGATCGAGACCATCCTGGCTAACACGGTGAAACCCCGTCTCTACTAAAAACACAAAAAACTAGCCGGGCGAGGTGGCAGGCGCCTGTAGTCCCAGCTACTCGGGAGACTGAGGCAGGAGAATGGGGTAAACCCAGGAGGCGGAGCTTGCAGTGAGCTGAGATCGCGCCACTGCACTCCAGCCTGGGGGACAGAGCAAGACTCCGTCTCGGGGGGGAAAAAAAAAAAAAAAAAAGATGACAAAACAGATTTGCTTATTAATCTCCTCCTTACCAGGGCTTTCCTGTTTGGGGCCAGGCTTTGTGCCTGCGGCAGGCATGGTCCGGGCCTTAAGCATCTTATGGATTTCCAGGCGGGACACTGGTATCAAGGAACTGAGAGGTGAGCCTCAGGAAGCAGGGCCGGCTCTCATCACCTCCTCCCCAAGGAGAACTGTGGCTTTAGGTCTCTGGAGGCGGAGAGAAGGAAGCCTTCGTCACCAGGCCCCCTCCCTGGGCACCAGGATGGGCAGGACACAGAGGCCCTCCTCCTGCCGCCTGGAAAGGGAGCCCACAGGCACCCTTAAGGTTCTGTGTTTCGCTCCCTCTAACCCAGCCCTGGGCGCCCCCCGCCATGTGCTCTGGATACCCCACCCAGCAGACACCTCCCCATGCCTCTGTTCCCAGTGGCCTTTCCCTGCGTCTGGTGACTCTCCCTCCCTTGGGCCACAGCAATAAACAAGGCAGAGGAGCCACTACTTGTTTTTGTTTGTTTTGTTCTTGTTTTGTTTCTTGAGACAGAGTCTAGCTCTGTCGCCCAGGTTGGAGTGCAGTGGTGCAATTTTGGCTCGCTGCAACTTCTGCCTCCTGGGTTCAAGTGATTCTCCTGCCTCAGCCTCCTAAGTAGCTGGGACTATGGCGCCTGCCACCATGCCCGGCTAATTTTTGTATTTTTAGTAAAACGGAGTTTCACTGTGTTGGCCAGGCTGGTCTCAAACTCCTGACCTCAGGATCCACCTGCCTTGGCCTCCCAAAGTGCTGGGATTACAAGCGTGAGCCACCACGCCCAGCCGGTTTTTGTTTTGTTTTGTTTTGTTTTGTTTTTGAGAAGGAGCCTTCCTCTGTTGCCCAGGCTGAGGTGCAGTGGCACCATCTCTGCTTACTGCGGCCTCTGCCTCCTGGGTTCAAGCGATTCTCCTATCTCAGCTTCTAGAGTAGCTGAGACTACAGGCGCCCGCCACCATGCCCAGCTAATTTTTGTATTTTTAGTAGAGATGGGGTTTCGTCATGTTGGCCAGGCTGGTCTTGAACTCCTGACCTCAGGTGATCCGCCCGCCTTGGCCTCCCAAAGTGCTGCGATTATAGGTGTGAGGCACTGCAGCTGCTAGCCCACTCCTGGGATTGAAGCTCAGAAAATGGCAGCACATGGAATTTACTGTGCTGCAGGGAGTTTTTTTCGTTGTACACCACTCCATTTTTGAGATTTACCATGCTGTCACAGCTCTACTTCTACTTCTGTTTTCTTTTTCTTTTCTTTTTTTCTTGAGAAGGAGTTTCGCTCTTATTGCCCAGGCTGGAGTGCAGTGGCGTGATCTTGGCTCACCGCAACCCCTGCCTCCCAGGTTCAAGCAATTCTCCTGCCTCAGCCTCCCTAGTAGCTGGGATTACAGGCATGTGCCACCGTGCCCGACTAATTTTGTGTTTTTAATAGAGACGGGGTTTCTCCATGTTGGTCAGGCTGGTCTCGAACTCCTGATCTCAGGTGATCCGCCCGCCTCAGCCTCTCAAAGTGCTGGGATTACAGGCGTGAGCCACCGTGCCCGGCCTCTACTTATATTTTCTGTCACAGGGACTTCCATCCCAGCACAGACCTTCATTGATGAATTTCTGCAGTTCCCCCTGCAGAAGCTCCCTGGGCCACCTCCAGGGGGCATCCTGGACCCTCCCCAGACTGGCTGGAGTCCCCCCAGGGGTCCAGAGACGCCCACGTCCTCTTAGCCAGGAGTGGGTGGCAGCGCCAAGGGACCCTGATGGGGCCTGGCTCTGGCCCATGTCGTGCTGCACTACCCGCCCACCACACACTCCAGGCAGCTCTCAAGGACAAGGGGCCCCAGGGGAGCGCGGCGGGGACAGCTTCTTGCAGAGCCTCTGGTCCCGGGGGCCCTCCAATTGGCACAGACAGCTCCATCTGCATCCCCCATTCTGCCCCCGTCACGGTGTTTTCCTGACAGGCTGGGGGTGGTCAGCCTCTGGCGCAGCAAGGATAGATCCTAGCCACAGCACTCATTGAGTGCCTACTGGGTACCAGGCACGGTTCAGCTCCCAGACCCACCACTGGATTACCAATGCCGACGAGATGATGAAGTGGCCACTGTTTTCACCCCCAGTTTACAGATGAGGAAACTGAGGCAGGAGGGGCTGAGGCCCTTATCCTCTTCCCCTCAGCTGAGACTATCAAGCAGGGCTGGCATCTCACCACTTCAGTGTGGCCTTTGTGGGGAGGGCTGCTGCTTTCAAACCTTCTCAGACTCACCAGACCCACTGGGGACCCTCACGCCTCAGGAGCGGGAGTCGGGCTCTGCCCCAGACCTTCTGTTTTGTTTGTTTGTTTGTTTGTTTTTTGAGATGGAGTCTTGCTCTGTTGCCCAGGCTGGAGTATAGTGGTCCCATCTTGGCTCACTGCAACCTCTGCCTCCCAGGTTCAAGTGATCCTCCTCCCTCAGCCTCCCGAGTAGCTGGGACTACAGGCGTGTGCCACCACGCCCCGCTAAGTTTTTTTTGTTTTTGTTTTTGTTTTTCTGAGATGGAGTCTCACTCTGTCACCCAGGCTGGAGTGCGATGGCACAGTCTTGGCTCACTGCAACCTCCGCCTCCCAGGATCAAGCAATTCTCCTGCCTCAGCCTCTGAGTAGCTGGGACTACAGGCGCGTGCCACCACACCCGGATAATTTTTATATTTTTAGTAGAGATGGGATTTCACTATGTTGGTCAAGCTGGTCTGAAACTCTTGACTTCGTGACATGCCCACCTCGGCCTCCCAAAGTGCTGGGATTACAGGCGTGAGCCACCGCGCCCAGCAAGTTTTGTATTTTTAATGGAGATGGGGTTTCTCCATCTGCATTAGACCAGCCATGTTGGACCAGCTGGTCTTGAACTCCTGGCCTCAAGCAATCCACCCGCCTCGGCCTCCTAAAGTGCTGGGATTACAGGCATGAGCCACCGTGCCCAGCCTGCCCCAGCCCTTCTGTGCCTCTCTGGACAGGGGTAGCCTGTTCCCCCAAGCTGAGGCTCTTGGGCTCAGGGGCTAGGATATATCTAACCTCCACCATTTACCCAACATGATCTGGAGCAGGTCAGTTCTCCCTGGGCCTCAGTTCACTCGTTAGTGAGTGGAGTCAATAATAGTTTCACTCATGGCATTGTCTGGAGGTCAAGATGAGATAGTTTATCATGACCCAAAACGAGATCCCTGATATCTGGGACCCGGGGCTGCCCCATGACTGGCATGATTGCTGGGGGAGCGCTGGATTCACCCTTGCTGGGAGGTCAGGAAAGAGTGTGTCAGGCTCTGCCCTCTGAGAGGGGGCTGTTAAGCCCAGGTGGGCACAGAAGTATATTCTGAGGGATTGTCTGGCCTTGTGCCTTTTTTTTTTTTTTTTTTTTTAGATGGAGTTTCATCTGGTTGCCCAGACTGGAGTTCTATGGCGCAATCTCGGCTCACTGCAACCTCCGCCTCCTGGGTTCAAGTGATTCTCCTGCCTTAGCCTCTCAAGTAGCTGGGATTACAGGTGCCTGCCACCACACCCAACTAATTTTTTGTATTTTTCGTAGAGATGGGGTTTCACCATGTTGGCAAGGCTGGTCTTGAATTCCTGACCTCAGGTGGTCGCCCACCTCGGCTTCCCAAATTGCTGGGATTACAGGCGTGAGCTACCGCACCTGGCCAAGGACCTGGGCCATTTAAGTGGAGTCCTGAAGGATGAGTAGGTGTTAGCCAGGCTGAGAAGGAGGGAATGATGCTCTAGGCACACACGCACAGAGGAAGGCAAAGTTTTGGTTTAGACAAAAATTGAGACTCGCTGGATAAAGTGATCTTAGGGGACCATCACCAGAGAGGAGACATTAGAGGTCTGCAAGGCCTTGTCCTGCCCCTCCAGGGCTAGAGGTTCAAGGAGGGGCTGACTCTTTCTCCTGGAGGCCTCGCAGAACCACAGACCCCAAGAATGGCTTGGTGTGGCCAATGTGAGGCTTCTAAGCCTCTGTCTAGCTCTGCGGGGAGACAGGTTGGTGGGGAGAAGCTGGGGGTGGCAGTGGACAGGACAGAGTGTGGGGACAGCTTTGGGAGCCGTGCTAGGCAAGGACAAGGGACAACTCTTGTGGGGAGTCACCCAGAGGGGTCTTGAATGGTGCTGAAGGCCCCTGACAGCCCCCCTGCGATAGCCACTGTAGCTCTGCCTGTACCTGGGTCTTCGCTCTGTTGTTGTCCCACCCGCAGGAGTCTGGCTAAAGGGGCATCCCTCAGCCCTACTCCCTCATCAGTGTTCCCAGTACCCTCTCCCTGGCACTTCCACTCCTGGGGGAGGAGGCTGAGCAGGGAGAGAATGGAACGTGTTCCCCCAGAGGCGCACAGTTCCAGCCAGCGGCCCACTCAGTGAGGTGCTCAGGTACCCACGTCCCCACCAGCTGCCAGGGTTCCCTCTCCTCCCTCCGTCCCTCCTCCCATCTGGGGAGCCCAGCAGTACTGCGGGGGCGGAACAAGGCGGGGCCACGAACGGTTATAGCTGGGCTCGCAAGGGGACCCACGGCTCGCCTCCAGCCTCCTGGGCTCCGGTACCTGGGCGTCCCGACTCCACTGCGCGCCCAAACCCAGCTGAGCCGGTTCGTGGCCCGCCCCGCCGGGCGGCCGTCGACGCGAGCACCCTGGCGCGGGACCCGGGGAAGCGGGGGGCTCCCGCGAGCCGGCCGCGGCTGGCACTGCCGCTGCTCCTGTTCCTGTTGCCGCTGCCCGCCGGCGCGTGGTACAAGCAAGTGGCGAGTCCCCGCTACCACACGGTGGGCCGCGCCGCTGGCCTGCTCATGGGGCTGCGCCGCTCACCCTATATGTGGCGCCGCGCGCTGCGCGCGGCCGCCGGCCCCCTGACCGGGGACACCCTCTCCCCCGGACTCGCCGCCCGCGAGGCTCCTCTCCTGCTGCCCTCGTGGGTTCAGGAGCTGTGGGAGACGCGACGCAGGAGCTCCGAGGCAGGGATCCCTGTCCGTGCGCCCCGGAGCCCGCGCGCCCCGGAGTCTGCGCTGGAACCGGTGTCCCTGGACTTCAGCGGAGCCGGCCAGGTACGTGAGAGGGGAGGAGGCCTGGACCGCCGCAGGCAAAGGGGTCTCTGGAGGTCTGAGCCGCAGCACAGAGCCGCGTGTTCAGGGGGCACCCTCGGGCCCTTCCATCCCCCGCTCCGCGCCCGGAAAAGTTTTCCCTGGGCAGGCTCGACCCTGGCACCCGGGGGTGGCAGTGGAGGGCCACAGCCTCCTCCCCACGGCCTTGCTCTGTTCTCGCTAGCGACTTCCGAGAGATGTCTCCCGCCCCGCCGTGGTCCCCGCACCAAACCGCCTTGGCCGGCCCCGCCTGGCCCCCGGACCGTCCTGACAGCGTTCCCCCGCCTGCGGCGCCTCCGCGCCTGACCCAGGAGGAGTCTCCGCAGCTTCCAGGAGCCGCTCACAGCCCCGGCCTGCCGTCCGGTCAATAAAATCCGCCTGACTCCTGCGCCCCCGCGTGCGACCCCTTCGTCTGCCTGTGTACTTTGCCGTCTAGCTCAGGGCGCAGACAGGCGCGCCCACGCCCTGGCAAATGTCACGGGCCCCTCCCTCGCCGACCAGGGGAAGCGCCAGGCACTCAGCATTCATTTCAAACCTGAATGTCCTGGCACCCCCTTTCTCCCTTAGCCAAAGTCTTCCGCAGAGGATTAAGAACCCCTGGTCCCCTTCTTCTGGGTCATGCCCATGGAGGAGGGGCCCCTCCACCTGAGCCCCACCTTGCTGCTTGCTTTTTTTTTTTTTTTTTTTTTGAAACGGAGTCTCCCTTTGTCGCCCAGGCTGGAGTGCAATGGCGAGATTTTGACTTACTGCAACCTCCACCTCCACGGGTTCAAGCGATTCTCCCACCTCAGCCTCCTGAGTGGCTGGTACTACAGGCACCCACCATGATGCCCAGCTAAGTTTTGTATTTTTGTAGAGACGGGGTTTCACCATGTTGGCTGGACTGGTCTTGAACTCCTGACCTCAGGTGATCCGCCCACCTCAGCCTCCCAAAGTGCTGGGATTATGGGCATGAGCCACCGTACCCGGCTGCTCCTCTACCTTTTATCCCTCTCTGCATGCCCTTCTGGTCAGTGGCTCCAGCCCCCCCACATACATGTGCCCTGCCATCTTGAATACCGAGGACCTCCGTCCACCAGGCACCCTCCAGTTCCTCTCCCAAGGGTCTGGGCCCCTCCTCCCTCACTCTCCTTCTTCAACCCTCTCTAATCTGCCCTGGGACTCCAACGACTGTCCTGGACCCCAAACCACCAAGGTCACATGCCCTGATGCAGCCCACCCTTGGAACCCTCCTGTAGCCATGTGGCAGGGTCCCCCCTTGGGGCCACCCAGCAAGGATTGGGGGAGGGGTGGTCCTGGGCCTGGTTTTAGGATGCCCCTGTGGAACCAGCCCCCCACCCCTGCTCCTGGAAGCCCCGCCTCCCCTCGCTGGTAGGTCCTTTCCATCTCCAAGGTGTGTCCTTCTCCCAAATATGGGTGCTCTTTTTATCTCCACCCCTTCAATTCTTTTTCTTTTTTTTTTCCGAGACAGAGTCTCCAGCCCATGCTGAAGAGGCACTATCTCGGCTCACTGCAACCACCGCCTCCCTGCCTCCCCGGCTTAGATGATTCTCCTGCCTCAGCCTCCCCAGTAGCTGGGATTGCAGGTGCCCACTACCAAGCCCAGCTAATTTTTGTATTTTTTAAAATAGAGATGGAATTTTGCCATGTTGGCCAGGCTGGTCTTGAACTCCTGACCTCAGGGGATCCGCCCACTTCGTCCTCCTAAAGTGCTGAGATTACAGGCGTGAGCCACGGCACCTGGCCCACCAGCCAATTGTTTTGTTTTTTGTTTTTGTTTTTGTTTTTGTTTGAGACAGAGTTTCCCTCTTGCTGCCCAGGCTGGAGTGCAATGGCGCCATCTTGGCTCGCCGCAACCTCTGCCTCCTGGGTTCAAGCCATTCTCCTGCCTCAGCCTGTAGCTGGGATTACAGTCATGAGCCTCCACGCCCGCCTAATTTTGTATTTTCAGTAGAGACAGCATTTCTTCATGTTGGTCAAGCTGGTCTCGAACTCCCGATCTCAGGTGATCCTCCCGCCTTGGCCCCCCAAAGTGCTGGAATTACAGGCGTGAGCCTCACCAGCCAATTCTTACATGGAGCCCTTGGTTCCATCTAGGGCTCCCTCCGGCTCTGTGCTGGGTGAAGAGTGGTCACACCCCTCACAGGACAACTCATTCTCCTCCCTGTGAACTCATTCCTTCCCAGTCCCGGCCCTGTTTCTCACTGAACCTGACCTCTAAGAACATGGATGTCCTGACCTTGTCACCCCCACACCACGCCTCAAGGGCTCCCCACTGCCTATGGGATGATAGCCGTGCTGTGTCTGCTCTAACCGCCCCTCCCACTGCCTCCTCCCCTTCCCCACCGTCTGCTCCAGACTGCAGATTCCAGGACAGCCCGGGACCTCCCTCCCCGAAGGAGGACTCCAGGGCCCCCGGCTGGGTTAAATGTTCTTCCTGGAGCTGCTTCAGCTCGGGCCTTCCCTGCAAACGCCAAGGTGCTCAAAGCCCTGTTTTTGCGGGGACGGGGGGAGGTTTCAGTGATGTTCCCTGGTGCTTGCCTGGTCCAAGATGGGGAGGCAGAGCCGATGAGGGGCTTCTCTGCCTCCCCAGCTCCACACCCTTATTCCCCTGCAGCGCAACCAGCCCTAGGGCGCCAGCCTCACCCCAGTCCCCACCCCACAGGACTGGATCGAGTGGAAGCCAGATGGGCAGGATCCTGGGGCAACTCCTCGGACGATGCAATGCGACCAGTTCCGACCAGGTGGCGCTGCGCGGCTACCGTTCTGGGCGGTAGCCTCCGCCCCGCGCCTCCAGCAATGGGCGGGCCGCAGTGGGCGGGGCCACAGCGGGTGGGCGGGGCCGCCCCGTCGGCGGCAGCGGTTTCCTGCCCCTCCCTCCCTCTTGGGTCGTCGCAGTCCCCACCTTCCCTCTCCTCCTCTCTGGGTCTCTGTTGGTCACCTCCTTCTGTCGCGCTGGCCCCGCCTGCTCCAGTTTCGGAATCTGAAGAGAGGCACGGTGCAGCCTGAGGGAAGAGGCCCTAGGCGCGGTCTGGTTATGCTCGCAGGACCATTAATGTCCATCAGAAAGCAGCGCCTGCCTGAGCAGCTCTGAACCATTACTGGGCGTCGGAATAGTGGTCCCACCCCCAGACAGGGCTCCAGGCCACGGCCACATCCCAGAGCCTCTGTCCAGGCCCAGGCTCGGGCTCCCTGAGATCGCTGGGACCTTGCTGGAGGGATGCGGGTTCAAGGCCTGGAGGAAAGGTCCTGCAGAAACAGGAGTGCAGGGGCGCCCCCACCCCGGTGGACCCCCGACCGACAGCCCAGGGGAACAGCTGAGACCTCTCCCTCTGCTGGATAGGACTCGCCTGGGTAGCATGCTGGCAGGCGTGGGGAAAGGGGGTTGGGTGGAGAGTGGGGAATCCCCCAAGCCTCTGATTGCCCCTGACTTGACTTTCTTCCCTCCTGCTGCTGCCCTGGGAACCCACGTCACCCCATCTGCACTCCGCAGAAGCAGCAAAATAAAGTCCACCCTCCTGTTGATGCCCACCCTACTGCCTCCCGCCCACTTCCCTAGCCCTTTCTTTGAGACACCAAGCACTTGGCGGCCCCTGAACACCTTTGCCCAGGCGCTTGCCTTCGCCTTCCTCTGCCTCCAGCGCAGCACCCGTGGGGGCCAAGGTCAGCCTTGGACCAGGGCTGAGAGCTTCCGGAGGCTGGCTGGAGAAGAGGCGTGGGAGGGTTTAGCCCTGAGAGCTGCTGGGTCACCATTCCTTGCCTGTTCCTCCAGGTCCCTGGACTCACTGTCCCCTCTGACTCTGAACCTCCTCTGAAAGTGTGACCTCCAGTTCCTCTCTGGCTGTCTCATTCCTCCTGCTCCCCGCTTTGCCAGACCCACTTCCTTTGTTGCCTGACCCTTTGCTACTCTGTTACCCTTCTCAGCCCTTCTTGGCTTTGGGAACTCCTTTGTTACTTTGTAGCGGTAGAGTGTACTGTGATACTTCCTTGGTTCCTGGCCCCAGTTGTGACTTCATGTCCCTGGTGGCCCTTCCCTCCGCCATGTTGTTCTCTATCCCATCTTTTATTTATTTATTTTTAAATTTTTTTTTTTTCTGTTTTTTTTTTTTTTTTTTTTTTTTTTTTTTTGAGGCCAGGGTCTTGCTCTGTCACAGGCTGGAGTGCAGTGGCGGATCTCGGCTCACTGCAGCGCCCATGCCTCCGGGTTCCGCCATTCTCCTGCCTCCCAGCCTCGAGTAGCTGGACTACAGTATGCAGCCGGCTAGTTTTTGTATTTTTAGTAGCGGCCGGGGTTTCCACCGTGTTAGCCAGGATGTCTCGATCTCCTGACCTGTGATCCACCGTCTCACGGCCTCCCAAAGTGCTGGGATTACAGGCTTGAGCCACGCGCCTGGCTTTTTTTTTTGAGATAGTGTCTTGCTCTGTCACCTAGGCTGGAGTGCAATGATGCAATCTCAGCTCACTGCAACCTCCGCCTCCTGGGTTCAAGTGATTCTCCTGCCTCAACCTCCCCAGTAGCTGGGATTACAGGTGTCTGCCACCATGCCTGGCTAATTTTTTTTTGTATTTTTAGTAGAGACGGGGTTTTGCCATGTTGGCCAGGCTGGTCTCGAACTCCTGACCTCAGGTGTGGGGATTTTGGAACTCCTGACCCAAAGTGTTGGGATTACAGGCATGAGACACTGCTCCTGGCCCCCCATCCCATCTTCAGTCACTGGGAGGAGGAATTGGCTGAGTCCTGGGCCAGGGAAGGCTGGTGTATGCCCAAGGCGGATCAGGGATCTGCCCCACCCGGGGGGTAAGCTCTGCAAGCCCCCTTACCCAGGGGACCTGGGGCTGCTGGTGCCTCCTATCCAGCCACCTCCCTCGACTCTAGTGTGGCCACGAAGCTACAGCCTGCCAGGTTGTGGGTGGCCCTGGTTGGTGTGGGATGACCCCCTGAGCCCAAACAGGTGTGGTGTGTGGGGTGCGTGGTGGTGGGTCACACTGCCTGCCCCCATCTTCACAGACTCCACGGGTGGCAGCACCAGGCTGTGTCCAGGAAGGCCAGCCATAGGTCAGACAGGCAGCCTCTGGACACGCAGACAGACAGATGGAGGTGGCTGGCCAGGCGGGAGCCTGAGGCAGCCTCAGCCAGGAATTGCAGGGGTGGGGGTGGCAAGCAGCCATGGTGCCTCAGCCTAAGTGGCTTTTAGGGGCAGCTGCCGGGATATGGGCACCCAGGGGGCCATGGCCCAGGAGACTGCCCAGAGGCGGGCCCTGTGCTTGGGTGGGGGCAGGGGAGCCCAGGCCAAGGCCCCAGAGAGAGGATAGGGAGAGGAGGACTGCGCCAAGCCTGCTTCTACTGCTCACATGGGGAATTGCCTGGGCTGGCTGTGCCTGACCCCTGGGAACCAGGTATGTGCAGGGGGCCTGGCTGGGCTGGGGAGGAGGGCAGACTGGGGCTGTGCCTGGACTCAGCTGTCTTCCTATATTGGAGACAGAGGAAGAGCTGGGTGGTGAAGAGCATGGACTCCGAATCTCACATCCCTGGGCCCAAAGGGAGCTGAGGAAGCTTCGTGGGTCCCTCTCCAGGCCTGTTTGCAGGTCTGTGAAGTGGCCAAGCCCCTAGGGTTGTTCCAAGTAAAATGCGCTCAGGCATAAATGATTTCACTGTGGTGGCGACTGTCCTGTTGGGGAAGGAGGGACACTCGTGCTTCATGTAGAGGCTCAGGGATGTAGACGGCTGTGGGCAGGGGAGGGGAGATCTGCTGCCTGCCTGCGGACACTGTGGAGCAGCGCCTGTGCACACTGGCCACTACCCAGAGCTTAGAGCCCAAAGAAGTCAGTGGAGGCCCATGTCGAGACTCATCCTTTCGTTACTCTGCAGAGTCACAGTCCAGGCCTGGGGTGGGCTGGGACACAAGTAGGGGGAGCCGCCCGGCCAAGGGAAAGAATGGCGGGAATGGACGAGGTGCAGATAGCCCAAACACGGAGGGTAGGCCAGGGAGTCTCAAGCCACTGGCCCCCAGGATGCAGGGAGGGACTGCTGCGTGTCACTTTTAAACCTCTTTTTGCCTCTTGGGCCCTCCTGAGACTGCCCTGGGCCAGGGCAGTTCTGGCTGCAGGAGGGATCCAGATCAGGCACAGCGGAGTGGAGATAGGCAAGGGGGTCTGGGAGGGCTTCCCCGGGAGGGTGGGGAGGGCTGTGGCCCTTGTTGTTACCCTTTGGCCCCTTTGGGGGGGTCCCTTGGCCTGGAGACCCTTTGTCCAACCCGTCGCCCACCTCAAGACCTGCCTGGATGCTGCGCATACAGTAGGTATCCAATAAATGTTCCTGGGATAGAAGGCAAAGGCGCTGGCACCAAGGCGGCTGCCCAGAGCAGGAGCGAGACAGAGGGGTCCTGGTGGCTGGGGAGTCCCCTAGCCCTGCCGCCTTCCCCCACCCCCACCCGGGATGACCGGCCGCGGAGGCCGGGATGGCTGGGACCGGAGGTGGGGGCGGCCGGGCGGCGGGGGCGGGGGCGGGGAAGGGGCGGGCGCGGGGGCGGTGCCGCAGCCCGAGCTGGAGCCGGAGCCGGAGCCGGAGCCCGAGGCGACGGGAGCCGAACGGGAGCCGCCGAAGCCACCGCCGGGTGCCCAGCGCCGCCGCCGCCCCCGAGCTGCCCCGCGCCCCTGCCCGCGGGCGGCTGGTGGGCAGCGGGCGCCATGGCCGCTCCGGAGCCACTGCGGCCGCGCCTGTGCCGCCTGGTGCGCGGGGAGCAGGGCTACGGCTTCCACCTGCACGGCGAGAAGGGCCGCCGCGGGCAGTTCATCCGGCGCGTGGAACCCGGTTCCCCCGCCGAGGCCGCGGCGCTGCGCGCTGGGGACCGCCTGGTCGAGGTCAACGGCGTCAACGTGGAAGGCGAGACGCACCACCAGGTGGGGGCCTGCGCTCGCCCCCGGCCCGCCGCCCCCTCCCTGAGCGCGTCCCTCTGGAGCGGGCGGGGGTCGCACGGGGGCCTCCGCGGAGAGGACGCGGACATTGCCGGGAGGCAGCGGCCCGGCGCCTTCCGAGTCCCCGCGCAGGAAGCTCAGCCCTGCACAGGGGTGGGGGGGCATCCTGGCAGGGAGGGGCCCGCACTGCGGCTCCTGGCCGTTGGCCTCGCTCTTTGGTCGCGTTTTGGCCTCAGTGTGCCATGAAGGAGGGTGTTGGGCAGCCTGGGGCCCCTCCAGAAAGGTGGAGACCTGGGTGCTTTTGCGTAGGTGTGTGTACACGTGTGCGTGTGAACACAGCTGGGCGTGTGTGTGCAGGTCCCTCTGGGGTCAGCCAAGTGTGCACGCGCCTGCCTGTGTGTACCCAGGAGGGGTTGCAGTAAGGGCATCAGTGTGTCTGCAGTTGTGTGTGTGCTGGAGTGTGTGTGAGTATACAGGTCTGTGTGTGTGTGTGTGTGTGTGTGTGTACAGGTCTGGACTCCTGGGCATGTGAGAGCTGAGCTCTGTGTGTGTGCACACCTGGTTACTGTACTCATCATTGTGTGTCTGCAGGCTGGTAAGTCTGTGTCTGTACTCTAGTGTGTCCCAGCCGGTATGCCTGGGACCGGGTTGAGTTGGCCATTGGTGGCAACCACGTTCCTGAGCTCCAAAGGCACTACCCCTCCTCAGAGGCTGCTTAGCCCGGCTGGGGTTACTTGCCAAAGCCTCCTGCCTCCTGGCTAAGGAGAACAGAGCCTTTTTTCTGTGGGTTCTGACCCCTGAGGTATGTCTGTCTCCCACAGGCCAGGGGCTTCCTCCACACCCTGGTGGGGGTCCAGTGTCCACACACCCCTTGTCCTCCAGGTCCCCTGTCCCTCACAGCACTGGCGAATCCATAACCTGCCTACATGGCTGGTCCTGGAACCTCAAGATTAGCAGTTGGTTCAGCTGGGCCTGGAGTTGGTCTCCTGTTCACCTGGTGCCTTGTCTGTCCCTCCGTCGGCCAGCCCCATGCATTCCACCCAGAGTGTCTGCTGTGTAAGGTTGTTTGCTGAAGAAGGTGGGGATCAGGCCAGTGGCCTGGACCTGAGGGATTGAGGGTAGGGCTGGCAGGGCTGGGGCCTGGCTGCTGTTTGATAGTCGTTGCCGCCCTTGCCCAGGGAACACTTGCTTATCCAAGGCCCTGGGGTGCTGGTCTCTGAGGACTGGACACACAGACCATGGTGGACTCTCCCCACTGCCCCAGGAGGGCAAGAGGCGCAGTTACTGCCCCATTTGACAGTTGAGGAAACTGATGCCAGAGATTTAGGGTGACTTGTTTGGGACACATAGTCAAGAAGCAGCTGGGCACTCGGTTCCTCTTGTCTCACTCTGGGTCATGGGGAGAGAGGAGGGCCAGGGGACAGATGGGCCTGGCTCAGTCCCTCCTATCTGTTCACCACCCCTGCTGAGCCCGGCGGCTGGTGGGGAGCCCTGTCCACCCCCCCCCCCCAGGCCACAGGTGGGAGTAGGGCTGCCCGTCTTCCTGCCTGCTTCCCAATGGTCACTGCTTTCTCTCTGCGGGTGCACGCCGGCCCCCTGCATGGTCCAGACACTTCACAGGCACCTGCACCCCCACGCGGACAGCCACCATGCCATAGCTGTTCACTGCCCCTCCCCCTTGCCGGCTGTACCTGAATGCTGCTTCCCTGGCTGTGTGTGCGTACCCGAGCCAGGAGTCCAGCCATTCCCCTCCTCACAAGTCCAGCGGGAATGGGCCCATGGTCATGGCCTGGAGGTGGACATAAGGCCTGGGGTCAGGGGTTTAGACTCCCATGGCAGAGAATGACAGGAATGGGCACGGACACACCCAAACTGGGGCCCAGGGAGACACCCCTCTCCTTCAAACCTGGACGCAGACACAGACTTTGATACAGATGGATGCACGTGCACACACTAACAGGCAGACTGAAAACCTGAAGCTCCACTGTGCACTGTCTTTGTTACTTCCAGACGGGACTTACCCAGCTGCCCTACCCTGCAGCCCCTTCCCAGCCCTGCCTGGAGAAGACCCTGGGCTAAGGGCAAGGCTCTGGGAGGACCCTGAAGCCCTCGCAGCCTGGACCTCAGTGTCCAGAGCCCGGGTGCAGAGGGAGGGAGCCTCTGGAGTCTGGGGGTGGGGGGCGGGGCCGGCAGGCCTCTCGGTGCGGCCACCCGCCCATGCAGACCAGCTGCCCGCCTGCATGCCCGGGCCAGCCCAGAGTGGTGCCATTGCCCATGTGCTGCCCGGAATGCGGGCCACTGACCCGCTCCTGTCACCCATTCGCCCCAGGTGGTGCAGAGGATCAAGGCTGTGGAGGGGCAGACCCGGTTGCTGGTGGTGGACCAGGAGACAGATGAGGAGCTCCGCCGGCGGCAGCTGACCTGCACTGAGGAGATGGCCCAGCGAGGGCTCCCGCCCACCCATGACCCCTGGGAGCCAAAGCCAGACTGGGCACACATGGGTGGCCGCAGCTCCGACGCTGGCAAGAAGGTATGGCAGGCTCGGCCCGCAGGGACCACCCTCGCCTCTCCCAGAGGCTCTCTTGGCTTTCGACGACCATCTTTGCCTCTGATCATCTCCAGAAGTCTTGGTCTCTTCTGCCTTTTGGGGCCCCTTTTCTGCCCCAGGGACCATCCTGTTGGCTAATGGGGGCCACTCTTTCTACTCTCAGCCTGTGTTTTAAACTGGGTAGGGTCAGGGCAGCCTAGCCTGTTCCTCTTCTCCAGGACGCTCCAGAGCCCCTTGCCCTATCGAGGGGTTACTCTGACGAGCTGCTGCCTCCCCAGCCCCCAGCCTCATGGCTGAGGAGCCCTGGGAATAGACATTCTAGGTCTGCGTGTGCCCAGCTCCGGCGGCCTGTGTTGGGTGTCATCCGTGGCTCTGTCCTTGTCTCTCTTCAAGGAGCCTGTGTGCTGGGAAGGCCTGGGAGAGGGCTGGCCGCCTCTGCAGGTTGGGGAAGCCTAGGAGGCCACTCTGTCAGGCCTGGTGTGGGTGGGGCTGGGAGCATGGGAGTGGAGTTGGGGGGTCCAGGCAGCTCCAAGGTGAGCCCACTCCTCCCCTAGATATAAGGGAGGGCCCGGGGACCCTGTTTGCTGTTACTTATGGGCTCCTGCTGGGTAGCACTTCCTCCTTCCCCTGCCCCTGCTCCCAGTCAGGAGACCCAGAAAAGTACAGGGGCCGCCTGCTCCACCTCCTGCTAGGTGGCCACTGGGAGGGGCCACCTGGCAGGCCTTGAGGGCTAGGAGGAACAGCTGAAACTGTCTGTCCTGTCTTCCTGGAGGCCCTGATGGCATTGTCTCCATGCTCTCCTACCTTCTTTTTCATTTTCAAAGACATCCCTGGCTGGGCAAGGTGACTCGCACCTGTAATCCCAGCACTTTGGGAGGTTGAGGCAGGCGGATCACCTGAGGTCAGGAGTTTTGAGACCAGCTTGACTAATGTGGTGAAACCTGTCTCTACTTAAACTACAAAAATCAGCTGGGCTTGGTGGCAGGCGCCTGTAGTCCCAGCTACTCGGGAGGCTGAGGCAGGAGAATTGCTTGAACTCGGCAGGCAGCAGTTTCAGTGAGCCAAGATCCTGCCACTGCACTCCAGCCTAGGGGACAGAGCGAGACTGTCTCAAAAAAAAAAAAAGAAGAAAAGAAAAGAAATAAATCCCTTCAGGGTATTTGAGTCCAGGGGTTGGCCAGACCGCACTGTGAGAACCGTGCCTGAGGCAGAGGCGTGGGATCTGGAGTTCCTGAGGGTGCAGGGGATCTATACATTCACTTTCTCCCTTTCCCAAGTATCACTCCTGGAGCTGGCTGCGCCTGGGAGCTGAGCCCGGCGGGGGGATGTCTTGGCAGGGAGACGGCATTCCCTGTGGGGAGGGGGCACAGGCCTGGCCATGGGACCTGTGGGACCTGTTTTGTTCCTGGGGCTTGAGGGCAGGCCATGGCCGTGCTCAGGGCCAAGGTGCCCAGCCCAGGGCTGGTTGGGGGGCTGGCCTTGCAGGGGAGTGGGCTGGTCCCAGGCCCCTGTCTCCAAGTTGAGGGTTGGGGCCTCCCTCTTTCCCAGGCACCCTCCCTCCCCCAGGAGGAAGCTCCCCCTCTACCTCAGGCGTTTGTCCATTGATTTGGACACAAATGCATGGTTCACCTTCCTGTGGAAAAATCTGGCCCTCGGACTTTATCTGGAGGGTGCGGTGGCCGAGGCACCTTGCCTTGGGTGGGACCTTCCCCCGTCTGCTATTTCAGGCTCTGGGGGCTGCAGGAAGCCCTAGGAGGAGCTTCCTCTGGGTATATTTTTAGAGGAACAAAGGGTGGCCTGAGTGGCAGGTCCCTTTGTGCATGAGTCTGGCTGGGGACAGGGGCTCCAGGAGGTCAGGGGACACCCAAGGAGCAGGGTCTCCCCTTCTCTCTTCTGGCATCGAGACCTGAGGTTTCTTTTTTTTTTTTTTTTTTTTTTTTTTTTGGTGGGGAGTCTCGCTCTGTAGCCTAGACTGGGGTGCAGTGGCCAGATCTCAGCTCACTGTAAGCTCCACCTCCTGGGTCCACACCATTCTCCTGCCTCAGCCTCCGGAGTAGCTGGGACTACAGGTGCCCGCCACCATGCCCGGCTAATTTTTTGTATTTTTAGTAGAGATGGGGTTTCACCGTGTTCGCCAGGATGGTCTCGATCTCCTGACCTCGTGATCCACCCGTCTCGGCCTCCCAAAGTGCTGGGATTACAGGCTTGAGCCACCACGCCCGGCCCTTTTTCTTTTTTTTCTTGGCTCACTACAACCTCTGCCGTCTGGGTTCAAGCGATTCTCCTGCCTCACCCTGCCCAGTAGCTGGGATTACAGGCACACGCCACCACACTCTGCTAATTTTTGTGTTTTTAGTAGAGATGGGGTTTCACCATGTTGCTCAGGCTGGTCTCGAACTCCTGATTTCAGGTGATCTGCCCTCCTCCGCCTCCTAAAGTTCTGGGATTACAGGCGTGAGCCACTGTACCTGGCCCCTGAGATCTAAGGTTTAATTTCTTTCTTTCTTTCTTTTCTTTTTTTTTTTTGAGACGGAGTTTCACTCTGTCGCCCAGGCTGGAGTGCTGTGGTGTGGTCTTGGCTCACTGCAATCTCCTCCTCCTAGATTCAAGCAATTCTTGTGCCTCGGCCTCCCGAGTAGCTGGGATTACAGGTGTATACCACCATACCTGGCTAATTTTTGTGTTTTTAGTAGAGACAGGGTTTTGCCATGTTGGCCAGGCTGGTCTGGAACTCTTGGGCTCAAGTGATCTGCCTGCCTCAGCCTCCCAAAGTGCTGGGGTGACAAGCGTGAGCCACCGTGCCTGGCTCGAGCCCTGAGGTTTGTTCACCTGAGCTCCCAGCGTGGACAGGAAGAATTGGGGCTCACCGGACCTCCGCAGGTTCAGATCCTGCCCTGCTCAGCCTGGGTTCAGGGTGTGCCTGAGATGCTCAGGGAGCCCAGGAGGGCAAAGCTTACCTTGCAGGGATGGCTCCAGTGGGGGCGGTGGTGGCAGAGAGGCAGAGCCCTGGGAGGGTATGTAGCTTGGCTTTGGTGCAGGATGGAGAGGGCCCAACTCTGGGTGCCCCCTGGGAGCTAAGGGTGGTTCTCAGTGTCCTCTGTTCTGGCTGGGGATAGGGGAGGTGGGCAGGGGAGGACACTGATGTGGTTGGCCACTCCTTTTGGGGGTCATGAAGGCCTAGTTAGTGATGACTCAGCCCTGGGCCACAGCAGGCTGGGGGTGGCCGCAGCTGCGGTGCAGCTGATCCTAGTAGTGATGACAGGGGACGGCCCCCAAACAGAGACGGGTGGCCAGCGGTGCCAGGCCCTAGAGGTGGTGGCAGACCCTGAGCCCTCTGCCCCCTGCCCCTAGCCCAGTCTCCACCTCCGTCTGGAGGGCCTTGGGGGCTAACAGCAGGTGAGGGGTGACAGATTTGTGGGAGGCGGCTGTGTGGTTAGGGCGTGGTGCCTGTGGGGGCTTCCGGGCTCCTATGGCTCTTGTTCCTCTGGAACCTCAGCAGGACTGTCCTGTGTTCTGGGGCCGGGACTCCTCCCTGTCCCCCCAGCCCTGGGTCCTGGGGCAGGGCAGGGCCTTCCAGCAGCTTCCTTCCTTCCTTTCTTGGGACGGAAACCTAGCTGGGTGGGGGGCGCCGGGCTGGAGCCTTCGCAGGGGAGTGGGCTCAGTCATCACCCTGCTCCCCAGAGTGACTCAGCCCCCGTGTCTCCACCCATCCCCGGGGAGCCGGGGCCGCAGAGGGAGGTAGATAAGTGGGGTGGCAGCTTGGGTCAGCCAGAGAGTTCAGGCCACCCCGGCCGGACGCCTGCCACTCACTGCCGCTGTACCGCTGCCATGGCGCGCTCCGGGAGTGCCACGCCACCTGCCCGGGCTCCAGGAGCCCCTCCACGGAGCCCACCCCAGGGGCTGGTACAGGTCAGGTGGGGTGGGAGGAAGGGAGGGCTAGGAGGAACCAGCAGCCGCTCAGCCTCCCGGGGTGGGAGGAAGGGACTCCGGGAACTTGATGTAAGCAGGCTGGTCCCTGAGCAACAATGAAGGCCTTTCTCTGCCAGGGCTGGTGCGTCACCATCTGGGGGGGTGCCCAGTGTACCCCCATGCTAGCCTCTTTGTCCGGACACAGGCATGGCTGGGGGACCAGGGATGGTCCAGCTCTGTGCTGGCCACTGGCGGGGAGGGAGCCTGGAGCCCGTGGGAGCCAGAGGGCCTGGCAGAAGGCGGCAGGAAGTGTGTGCTGAGCCAGGGTAGGGAGGAGGAATGTGAGCTATGAACCCCGCCCGAGCTCCTCAGCTCTCTGGGCCCCCATGCTCCGCCCCATGTGCTGCCAGCAGCCCACCCTGGCCCCTCCATTGCAGCCCTTCCACCACCTGAGGGTTTAGTGCTGTGCCTGGCGCCTTCGTGACCCTGCTGACAATGAGGGGTTTGATGATAGGCAGAACTTCTTGCCGTGTAGAGTGAAAGACGGCTGCTTCTGGACAGAGGCAGAGGGGTGGCCAGAATGACCCTGAGAACACTGAGGGGGCCTTGGCCTGGCCTCAGGGCCCCAGACACCCACCAGATCCTGCTTCCTGTCTGGTGCCCTGAGAAACCCTGCCCTGTAGGTCGCTGTGCAGGCGTGGGAAGGGCTGCCGGGCCAGCACTGTGGGGCTGGCCGCATGTGTGGGTGGCTATGCATGTTTGCAGGTGTGTTTGGACGTCTTGTGTCTGTGACCGTGTGATGTGTCTTTACCGCCTGGGCCCATGTCACGCTCCCACCTCCCCCCCGAACTGGGCTCCTGTCCCCACGCCTTCCCTCAGTCCCAGGCCAGCCTGGGGGCTGTGCTCCACCTTCCCCCTGAACTGGGCTCCTGTCCCCACGCCTTCCCTCAATCCCAGGCCAGCCTGGGGGCTGTGCTCCACCTCCCCTCCTGAATGGGCCCCTGTCCCCACGCCTTCCCTCCCTCCCAGGCCAGCCTCAGCACTGCTCTGACTGCATCCCTGAGGGGCAGCTCGGTGGGCAGGTGTCAGGGTCAGCCTCAAAGCCCCATGCCTGTGCCACCAGGTGTGTCTGGGGGAGGGGTGGGTCTATGTGGTGGGGCCCTGGAGATTTTGGGGGTCTTGTACCCTCCAATTCAGCCCATGTGGCCCAGCTGAGCCCCTGCAGGGCCAAGGAGCCACAGCTTGTCCCTGGAGTTTCTGGTGTGATAGGGCCTGGGTTGTGGCCATGCAGAGAGGGTTCAGAGGGTGGGCAGGAGGCTCCTGACGAGGCATCTGGCGGGCTGGACAGGAGAAGGGTATTCCAGACCAAGGGCAGGTCCCGAGCCCAGGGGACAGGGCACTAGCCCTGTGGAGAAGGACCCCCTTGCTCCCTCGGCAGAGTGGCCCCCGCCACTGACATGGCTGTTTCTGGTCCATTGGGGTTTGGAGTGAGGCTTGAAGGTGGGTGGCTGGAGGGGTCGGGGGTGTCTAAGGCCTGGAGACCTGCCCTCCTGAGGCCTGAGTGCCCCTTTTGCCATGCCGCCCCAGCCCTAGCCTGGCCTGTGGTCCCTCAGGGACACACAGGGCGGTAGGAGGTGAGGGAGGGGCCCTGGCAGCCCCCCACCCCGCCTGCACGCTCTCCCCTGCACACGCCCTCAAGCCTGGCACTCCCTGGAAACCTGAGCTGCCCCCCCGCCTGTTCTGGCCACCGCCATGTTTAACTGAGCACGGGCAGCCACTGGCCACCGCCGCGGCACCCTGGCCTGGCCCCTGGCTGGGGGGTGGCCACTGGGCCTGGCCCTGCCTGCATGGTCCCCTGGCCCAGACCCCCACTGCAGGATGCCAGAGGTAACATGGGGCAGGGCCTGGGATGGTAGCGGGGGGGTCCTTCCGGGCCCCAGGAGGCCCTCTGTGCCCTGTCCACTCTAAACTCCTGCCCCAGCCTCTGTGTGCTGGGCCCGCGGGGGTGGTGCGGCTCGTTTTCCCGGAATGTGAAAGCAAACAGAGCCGCCACCGCAGCCAGCTTCACGGAGGCCTCTGGAGAGAAAACAAAACTGCTGGCCTAGGAGCGCCTGCCCCACGCTCTGGAGAAGAGCCCGGGGCAGGGGGACGCACGGGCAGGGCCCTCAGGAACAACTGCCCCAGGAGGCCGACAGTGACAGTTCTTCCCACCTGGTGCTCTCTCCCACCCCGCCTGTGTGCCGCGCTGGCCTCCAGCCCAGGGAATTATCCCAGCAACCCAGGAAGGCGGCTGGGCCCATCCGGGAGGCTTCTGGGTTTGAAAACTGGCTTTGCCCAAGTTCCCGCAACTAAAGCTCTGTCACAGGCAGCCTGGGTGCCCGGAGTGTTTGCCACTGAGACCTGGGCCTGCCCGTGGGTGGCATGGTACCGAGTCTGGGCAGCAGCGGCACCACCAGGGAGTGGCCTCTGGGGGTGGGAGGCTGGAGCCAGGGACTGACCCTGTCCCTTGGGCCTGCAGGATGTCAGTGGGCCCCTGAGGGAGCTGCGCCCTCGGCTCTGCCACCTGCGAAAGGGACCTCAGGGCTATGGGTTCAACCTGCATAGTGACAAGTCCCGGCCCGGCCAGTACATCCGCTCGGTGGACCTGGGCTCACCTGCCGCCCGCTCTGGCCTCCGCGCCCAGGACCGGCTTATTGAGGTACCGGCCCACCAGGGCTGCAGGGTGCTGGGGGCCCCATGCCTGTCCACACTGGGGCCCTGGGTCCTTGCAGGGAGGAGGGAGACACTGGGAACCTGAGCTGGTGCGCCTCCTGCTGCCTCGGCGGGCGGTGGCTGTGATGAATATTTGATGCCACACCTGGCCACGCGGCATTGGGGGCTGTCTGGGCCCACGGCGGGGCTGATGCGTGCTGGTGGCGGCAGGTGAACGGGCAGAATGTGGAGGGGCTGCGCCACGCTGAGGTGGTGGCTAGCATCAAGGCACGGGAGGATGAGGCCCGGCTGCTGGTGGTGGACCCCGAGACAGATGAGCACTTCAAGCGGCTTCGGGTCACACCCACCGAGGAGCATGTGGAAGGTGGGCCACGGCCCGGGGCACAGGGTGGGTGCGGTGTGGTGGCCGAGTAGACACTGACACGCTGTCCCCACAGGTCCTCTGCCATCACCCGTGACCAACGGAACCAGCCCTGTCCAGGTGAGAGGGTGGGGTGCCCATGAGACACAAAGTGCTTCTGGGGGTACCCAGGCCCGACAGGCCCCCTTCTCCCTGGAGATCCCTTTCCTCGAGGTGTGGTAGTGACACCCGATTCTGGCCATCAGCTCCCTTTAATGCCCCTGTGGTTTTCGTCCTCCATCAGTGCCACACACAAGCCACATGGGGTGCCTGGGGTTGGGGCTGCTGCCTTCCGTCCCCTCCTGAGCAACACCTGGTAGGGAGTTGCCTTCCAGTTTCTGCCTCCTCAGGGAGCTGGTGGTAGCCTCACCCCAGGCGTTGCTCACGCCGGCCATTCCTGCACCCAAACCCCCTCTGCACCATGAGCCGGCCAGGCCACCTGCCTGTCACTGCCGGGGGCCTGGTGCCTGCCTCACCACATCTAGAGTCCACCAGATGCCCGGGGCCCCCTGCCGAGTGGAGGAGCACACACTGGTGGGGCGTGTGCATCTGTGCACATGTGTCCTTGTGCGGGTGTTGTGTCTGTCTGTGAAGCCACAACCTGCCCTTGGTTTCCCAGCTCAATGGTGGCTCTGCGTGCTCGTCCCGAAGTGACCTTCCTGGTTCTGACAAGGACACTGAGGTATGGATGTCCTCCTCCACTCCTGAGCTCACACATGGGGCTGCCAGAGGCCTTGGGGTGGGCGTCTGTGGAGATGTCAGCCCTGGCAGTGGGGTCTCTGCTCAGGAAGCCCTCATGAGCCCCTACCCCAGCCCCAGCCCCAGCAGGCAACCTGTGTTGGTTGTTCCCTGGGAGGGGCCCCCGTCTGGGGTGAGGGCCTAGGGCTCACTCCAGACACCCCACCCACCGTGCTCACCCCAGGATGGCAGTGCCTGGAAGCGAGACCCCTTCCAGGAGAGCGGCCTCCACCTGAGCCCCACAGCGGCCGAGGCCAAGGAGAAGGCTCGAGCCACGCGAGTCAACAAGCGCGCGCCGCAGATGGACTGGAACAGGAAGCGCGAAATCTTCAGCAACTTCTGAGCCCCTTCCTGCCTGTCTCGGGGCCCTGGGACCCCTCCTGCACGGACCTTGGGCCTCAGCCTGCCCCGAGCTCCCCAAGCCTCAGTGGACTGGAGGGTGGTCCTGCCACTGCCCAGAAATCAGCCCCAGCCCCCGTGAGCCCCCGTCCTGTCCCTGCCTGCCAGGTACTGGGGGCCTGTGGCAGCAAGATGTGGGGGGAGAGACCCAGAGATGTGAGAGAGAGGCAGAGACAGAGACAGAGAGAGAGAGAGAGCGAGCGAGAGAGAGAGCAAGCGAGCAAGAGAGCGAGCGAGTGAGAGAGAGAGCGGCGGCGGCAGCACGGGGTGAGGGCCTTTGCTGCTCTGCCGGGGCCTGCTGACTGAAAGGAATTTGTGTTTTTGCTTTTTTCCAAAAAGATCTCCAGCTCCACACATGTTTCCACTTAATACCAGAGCCCCCCCCCCCCCCCCCCACCTCCCCCCCCCCTTGGGACGCGCTCTAAATAATTGCAATAAAACAAACCTTTCTCTGCAAACCATTTCCTCCCCGCCCCCTCCCCTCAGCAGCAGCCGTCCCGAGTGGGAGTCCCTGGGACTTCCCAGTGGCCGAGCTGGGGCCCCCAGCCTGTTTGTGGGGACCTCCGGTAAGGCCAGGGAGGCCTGATGTGGCCATAGGAGCTGCCCCTCCCCAACCCGCCCTGGTGTGGGGGGTCCCTAGGCCAGGCCCTGCTCCCCACCCAGCTACCCTGTGCGCCTGTGCCCTGCTGGGGGTCTGAAGTGCAGGGCCTGGGTTCTCCGAGGGGCCCGAGGATGGAGGCCCCATATCCCCGAGGGGGGTGGCCTCTGGACAGGCCCCTCATTCCGCACGGCAGCTCCCAGGCCTGGGGAACATAGGTGTGTGAGAGCAGCACCCAGGAAGGACTCCTGGCCTCTGGCTCAGCCCTGCCTGGCAGGCTCCCCCGTGGACACCCTGTTGACTTTGCTCTTCCCTCCCGGGCCCCGCACCCCTGAGCCGACCACTGATCGACCGGCACCGCTGTTGCCTCGTTAAGCCATAGCGCATGCGCGTGCTCAGAATAAACAGGCCCTGCCTGGGACCCACACGCCTCTGTCTTTTCTGAGCCTCCTCCCCACGGGGTGAGGGGAGTGGAGGGATGAGGCTGTTCCAGGGAGCCCCCTGCCTGGGTCTCAGCAGCTGGAAACTGGGTCTCGTTCCTGAGCCCCTGCCCTGCATCCATCTGCTCCCAGCCCTGCTCCCTCTCCCCCACCGGACCCCATGGGACCCCGTGCTGTGTGGCACATCCTGGGCCCAGGACCATCTCTCTATTCGGCAGACTCAGCCTCCCACCTTCATCTTCCCTGTGAAGCCATCTGGCTTCACACAACACCCCCATGGGCCACCCTTTGCCCAATTCAACTTGCGACCTCTAGCAATCACAGGTCAAGCCTTGTAGCCTATGGCACCCTGCCTGGGTCCCCAATGTCCCTTTCAAGGGCGGGTAGCTCTGTAACAGGGGGTGGGACTGGGCAGAGGCTGCGCTTTGAGGTCACTGAAGTTCAGGAGCTGGTGGTGTCCAGGCTGGGAAGCTGGGAGCCGGCGATGGCTAGCATGAGGGGCCAGGGTCCTCAGCCAGCTGCCTCGGACTGCTTCCCCAGTGGACTTCCAGCAGCCGGCTGCAGCTGGCTCTCCCCACTTCCTCCCTCCCAGGTTCACGCACACGCCCTTCTCCTCCCTGAGTACTGAGCAAAGACTGTCACGTCCCCAGCCGGCCTCCCAGGCAGCCCTGCTCCAGACACGCGAGCATGGGTGTGCACGCACACACACTTGTATGTGATTCCCAGGCGCCCTGCCCCCTCAGGGACAGACATCAGCCAGATCCCATCTGCAAACAGCCCAAAGCTTTATTCGACAGGCGTGGCTTCCTGAAGCGTAAAGCCACTTCACAGACTGTGGCCACAGCAGCACCGAGGCGGGAGCTGCTCGGCCATCAGAGACCCTGGGCAGCCGGGCACAGGGCTTGGTTGAGGCAGGCCTGGCAGCGAGGGCGCACAGGCAGACAGGTCTGCTGGCCGAAGCCCACCAGGAGTCCATTGATCTCGTGCCACAGCTCCCTGTGGGGGTGGGGGCTGGGTCAGTGCAGACAGAGGGAGGGCAGGGTGAGCTTTTCTCTGCCAGGAAGCCCCCCACATACTCATACCTGGGCAGCCACTCCTCCAGGGCGGCGCGGGTCTCCTCTGGGGACTTGGTTGCCTTCTTGGTCCACCTCAGCCGGTTGGCGATTCTGTGCACGTGCGTGTCCACTGCTGCGGAGAGGCAAGTGGGGTGAATGGGCACACTCCACCCGCCCAGCCCGTGCACTCCCTGCCCAGAGGCGAGTCTGCCACCACCCCCGTGGCCCTCCAGTTGGAGATTAGAACCACAAAGCCCTGGCTGCAAGCCTACATCTGACCATCTTGGCTGCCCCTGAGGTGCTGGGGCAGGGGCTGAGCCCTCTGTTGGGGTGCAGGCCTCCCTCCCATCACCTGAGCCAGCCTGGCCGGGGAGGGAGGGCTGTGCTCTGGGCTGACCCATTCCCACCAACCCTGGTGCCAGATGGGTGTGTGGGTGGTGGGGTCTCTGCTCCGTGCAGGGCTTGGGGGTGGATGACTCGGCTCTGCTTCGAGCTCTATTTCCCACAATAACAGCGACAGCTCACTTGGACAAACACTTGCTGGGGGCCAGACCCTACCGGAGAGACTGGCCAGTTCAGTAAGTCCTCACAAGGTCCTACAGATGCCCAAGGACCTTGTGAGGCCTGGCAGGATCCCGACTCCGAAGCACCTCTCAGCCCTCAGCCTCCCAAGGAAGGAGGTCCCGGCCCAGGAGGGCTCATCCACGCTTCCCTGTCTGTCTCCTGTGGCCTGAGGCCCCTCCTGGCATAAGCACTGGCTCTGGGCACCAGGCTGGGTGGCAACAGCTCTGCCCAGCAGGCCGGCATGAGGTCACTGCCTGCAGACCCAGCACCTGCCACTGCAGCGGTCAGGAACAGAGTGGGACCCTGGCCCGGCCGGCCGCAGCTGCTGTCCACCTGGGATCTGGCTCCTGCTCCCCTCAGCTGGTCACCCCAGGTGCCTGCTCATCGGGCTCCCTTCTCCCACCCGGTGGCCCCTGCCAGCTGCGGCCCCAGCCCCAGCCCCAGCCCTGCCTGCTCCTTCAGTGTTTGCCAAAGAGAAAGCCAAGTCCTGCACCAGCTCCTTTGCTGCCGCCTGGAAAAAGGTGTCTGAGGGTGTAGGGAGACCACAAGGCCTGAGAGGCCACATCCTTGGGGCTCTGAGCCTCAGTTTCCTCCTCTGTAACACGGAAGTGGCCATGCTTCTTAGGATACCCAAAGCTGTGTCAGGACACGTCACAATGTATGGGCCTCCTGCCCACCCGGACAGTGAATGAGGAGGACTGCTTCACCCACTTTGTGGCCAGAGCTTAGAGAAGCCAGGTGCCTGGCCCAGAGTCACTCAGCCGGGAGGTGCAGAGCTGGGACTGCAGCCAGCAATCTATGGCTGTGGCTTTTTTTTTTTTTTCAGAGGGAGTCTTGCTCTGCCGCCCAGGCTGGATAAAGACAGTGGCGCGATCTTGGCTCACTGCAACTTTTGTCTCTGGGTTTCAAGCAGTTCTCCTGCCTCAGCCTCCTGAGGAGCTGGAATTACAGGCTCTTGCCACCACGCCCGGCTGATCTTTTTTTTTGTCTTTTTTGAGACCGAGTCTCGCTCTGTTGCCCAGGCTGGAGTGCAGTGGCGTCATCTTGGTTCACTGCAAGCTCCGCCTCCTGGGTTCACGCCATTCTCCTGCCTCAGCCTCCCAAGTAGCTGGGACTACAGGTGCCCACCACCGAGCCCGGCTAATTTATTGTATTTTTAGTAAAGACGGGGTTTCACCATGGTCTCAATCACCTGACCTCATGATCTGCCCGCCTCAGCCTTCCAAAGTGCTGGGATTACAGGCGTGAGCCACCGCGCCTGGCCACGCCCGGCTAATTTTTGTATTTTTGGTACAGACGAGGTTTCACCATGTTGGCCAGGCTGATCTCAAACTCTTGACCTCTGGTGATCCACCCACCTCAGCCTTCCAAAGTGCTGGGATTACAGGCTTGAGCCCTCGTCCCCAGCCAGCTCTGACATTTTAATTGACAGTGTTTCTCTTTCTGGGAACCCCCAGGAGGCAGCCCTGGGGTCTCCTTGCAGGTGGTCAGGCCCACAGACACCTGGAGAGGGAGGTCTTCCTGCGCGCCTGTCTCTTGTGCCTGCTACTCCCAAAGCCCGTTCCCTGCCTGGCTGCGGGCAGCGACCTTCCCCCACAGCCCTGCCCAACCACGATGCAGCACCCCAGGGACACGGGCAGCTGAGGACAGCCGCCCAGATAAGCTCAAGTGTCCGTTGAGAGGCTGGCAGGTGGTGGCGCTGGGAGCTTCGGTGGGGAGGAGGCCCTGCCCTGGCGCACCTGGCCTGGCTCTGGCTCTCTCGGGCTGCTGCAGCCCTTCAGCCTCACCGGGTGGCCCCCTTGCTCAGAACCGTGGCCCTCAGCCCCTGATGGCCCTCTTGCCCACCAGAAAGTGCTGGAAGGCCCCCCATAGCACAGGCCCCTGCAAGAGTCCCACAGGGGCCTGGGATGGGGGCACACAGAGGGCAGGGCCAAGCCCTGGTTTCTGGACTGGCTGGGCCCGGCTGCGTGTGGCCTTAGGAGCCCCAAATTCTCTGGGCAAAGCCGAGGATGAGGCAACCCCACCCCAAACCCAAGGGTCTGTCTTTACCCAACTGCCAAGAAGCCTCTGGTGCCAGGAAGAGACACCAGGACCTGGGAAAAGGATTTAAGGGGGGCCCTCCCCGCAGCGCCTCCCTCCCTACCCTCCCCCCATCCCCCTAGCACCTCCCTCCCCACCCTTCCCCTTTCTCCCCCCAGCACCTCCCTCCCCACCCCGCCTGCTGAGGGGACACTCTTCCCCCTCCCTCCTCAGCCCTCACCTCCCCGCTCTGCCCTCATCTCATTCCAGAACTTACTGCTCCTGGCCCTGTCTCTCGAATCACGGTTTTGCAGATGCTGTTCCTTCTGCTGGGAACACACTTCCTCCTCTCGGCCTGGCTCACCCCACCTTGCCCTGCAGCTCTCAACTGAAGGATGACCTTGGGGGCCTTCCCAGGGGTCCTGGGCCCAGGCCAGGCCCCAGCAGCGCCCTGCACAACCATCAGTGTTTCCACCCCACGAGTGGGGAATTCCCTGCTCCACATCTCTCCTGAATACAGCACAGATGGAGTCTAGCTCCGGGGCCTCTCTCAGAGTCCCGCACAGAGCAGGCGCCCAGCCCATGCGAGCTCCTGCCCCAGCGCCTGTCTCTGAGTGGGGCTGGCTTGGCTCAGCCCTGGGAGCACCTTTCTGACCCTATGGGCTGGGTGGAGTCACAGGTCAAAAGGATGTGGGGAATCCCAGAGCAGCCAGTGGGCCGGAGCCAGTCCTGTCCTCCTGGGGGTGTGCACCACTCACCAATGCCTGACACAGTGCCCCAGGCCACAGCCATAGCCAGGTGTGCCATCTTGGGCCCAACGCCCGGCAGTGCCACCAGCTCAGCCACGGAGGCTGGGATGTCCCCGCCATAGCGCTGCTGCAGGATGGTGCTGGTCTGCTTGATGTATTTCACCTTGCTCTGAAAGACAGGGGTGGGTTCAGCCTTGGAGGCAGGGGCATAGCCCGACGGGGGAGGACGCAGCCCCCGGGAGACCCACAGGTGGCCAGAGCTAACTGCACCTGCTGAGGACATGTGCGAGCTCAGCCCCCGCCCTCCAGGAGGCAGGAACAAGTGGAGGCAGCAGGGAGGCCCAAGGCAGGCCTGACCCCCTCCTCCCACCCGTGTGGGCCAATGACACGTGTGTAGGGTCTGTCTTGGGTTCCCCGGCCCGTCATTCCCTGCCAGCACCCCGGCCAGTCCAAGCAGGCCAGCCGCTCCCAGAAGTGGGGCTTAGCTGCACCTGCGCCTTCAGGAAGGAGGGCTGGAGCTGGGGCTTCCCCACCAGCTGCTAGGCCTGCCGGGTGGTTCCCATCCTGTGCCTGAGTGGAGAGGGTTATTTAAAACCCATCTGAGAAACTGCGGCCCACACGGGTGCCAAGGGGAAGTGGCCCCACCCACTAAGCTGCTTTCAACAGATCCGCCCACCACCATCCAGTGCTCGGCGGGGTTGGGGAGCAGGCCTCCCCAGGGCTCCTGGAGGGTGAGGGGCTCTGGACAGGAGGGGTGACACCCCAGGGGAGGCTAGCAGTAAACAAAGGGAAAGGCGGGTGGGCAGGCAGTCTTGGCGGTGAGGAAGGGCGGGCAGGCGGTGAGGTAGGGAGGCAGAGGAAGGAAGGGAGGATGCGAACAGGAAGGCCAAGGAGCTGCTGGGACTGGGCGTCAGGCCCCAGGACCCCATGGCCTGGGATGGGGGCTCCAGGGGGACCCCCGAGCCTGAGATGGTTGACCCTCACCTCCTGCACTGCCGCCACCCCTCTCAGCCTTCCGAGGTCTCTCTCAGGCCACCCGGCCCCGGTTACCACAGGCAGGGCTCACCCTCCAGAAACCGACGGGGTAGATGAGCTTGCCCAGCGTGGCATCATCTGTCTGCAGGATGCTGTCCACCGTCAGGCCCTGCGCCCGCAGTCGCTGCATGGCGCCCGCCGTCACCTGGTCTTTGGTCTGGCTGGAGAGCATCAGTGACAGCAGCACCTGGTACCTGCGCACCTGCTTGTGCCGCGACAGGGACCAGGGTGGCGGTGGGTCCTGGGTGATTCCCTGGGCCAGGCTCCCCTCACACCCTCTACGTACCCTCGTTTGTTACCCTGGGCCACATATGGGGCATCAGCCTCCCCCTATGGGGTAGGGAGGTCTGGTTTGGGTGTGTTTGGTCACCTACAACACCACGACAAAAATAGTACCCGACTCACTGGAGCAATGTGAAGCTTAAATGAATTGTCTCAGTGCTTAGAATCGTATGTGGCCGGGCGCGGTGGCTTGCGCCCGTCATCCCAGCACTTCGGGAGGCCAAGGCAGGCGGATCACCTGAGGTCAGGAGTTTAAGACCAGCCTGACCAACATGGTGAAACCCTGTCTCTACTAAAAATACAAAAATTAGCTGGGTGTGGTAGCGGGCACTTGTAATCCCAGCTACTCAGGAGTCTGAGGCAGGAGAATCGCTTGAACCCAGGAGGCGGAGGTTGCGGTGAGCTGAGATTTCGCCACTGCACTCCAGCCTGGGCAACAAGAGCAAAACTTGGTCTCAAAAAAAACCCCAAAACAATCATATCTGGCCCATCACTACTGAACAGCCATTGGCCACTACTATTGATTGCTTTGTGAATGATCACACTACCCATTAAAAACAATTTTTTTTTTTGGAGATGGAGTCTTACTCTTTCACCCAAGCAGGAGTGAAGTGGTGTGATCTTGGCTCACTGCAACTTCCAACCCCTGGGTTCAAGCGATTCTCCTGCCTCAGCCTCCCAAGTAGCTGGGATTATAGGCACCTGCCACCATACCCGGCTAATTTTTGTATTTTTAGTAGAGACGGGGTTTTGCCACATTGGCCAGGCTGGTCTCGAACTCCTGACCTCAGGTGATCCACCTGCCTCGGCCTCCTGAAGTGCTGGGATTCCAGGCATGAATCACTATGCCTGGCCCATACTACCCATTTTACAGACAAGCAAACTGAGGCTCAGAGAGGCCTGTATCCAAGTCACCTGGTAGTAGAATAGGGATTAGAACTCAGCTTGGTCTAAGGTTCCAGGCCCTGGGACTGTGAAGCAAAAGGAACTCTTCCTCCCCGATATCACGCAAAGCCCAGGTCACGCCTGCATTGGGCAGAAGTTCTAGCATGAGGCCCTAAGCCACCGGTGTCCTGACCTGCTGAGTGGCTACAGTGATGCAGGCGACACTGCCCAGTGCTCTGGGGCACCGGGTGTACATCCTCCAAAGGTGCTGTCTGCAGGGGAAGGTGCCAGCCAAGAGCCACCGGGTAGAGAGAAAACAAGTATCTTGCTAAGAGCGGGGGTCACCTGGGCAGATGGGGCCCCTGCCTACCTTTGGGGGGGCACTGGAGTCATAGCAGTGCTCGACCCCCAGATGGTCCACAGGTGCGTCCTTTTTGCTTCTCATGGCACGGATGTTGACCAGCTGTTGCTGCCAGTCCTGGGGCTCCCAGACTGGCACTTTGAGGGGCTCAGCCTTCTCACCTTTCTCACTGTCCGAGCCCTCATAGGCCACACACAGTCTCTGTGCTTTCCGCCGACGCTTCACGGGGCTGTGGCTTTTCCTTGCTTCTGCAAAAAGCACCAGCCAGTCCCTCTGGTGGGGCCACAGGTGAAGGGAGGGTAGGGGTGCCGTCCCGCCTGCTAGCTTACCCTTCCCTCGTTCATGCCACAACTGTCCATCATCTAACACACTTGGGGCGCTCTGCCCTCTGCAGTCTGGGATATGTGGGCCCTCCTTATGCCAGCGACCCTGACAAGGTCCACGTTAGCTCATGAGGACTCTAACAACAGCCAATACCATAGTGCCCCCAATACATCCTCTATACTGTGCCAGAGACAATCTGTTAACACCCACATTGGGTTGTGTCACTCCCTTTTAAAAATTCCTGGCCGGCCGGGCGCGGTGGTCCAAGCTTGTAATCCCAGCACTTTGGGAGGCCGAGGTGGGTGGATCACTTGAGGTCAGGAGTTCGAGACCAGCCTGGCCAATATGGCAAAACCCCATCTCTACTAAAAATACAAAAGTTAGCCGGCTGCGGTGGCAGAGGCCTATCGTCTCAGCTACTTGGGAGGCTGAGGCAGGAGAACTGCTTGAGCCTGGAAGGTGGAGGTTGCGGTGAGCTGAGATCACGCCACTGCACTCCAGCCTGGGTGACAAAGTGAGACTCTGTCTCAAAACAAACAAACAAACGAAACCTCCTAACTCCGAACTCTATCCTGGCATCAAAGCTCCTGCCACCCTGGCTGGCATCACCGCCTTACTGCTCCCAGCTGCACCAGTTCCTCCTGCCATCGTCTGGACTATCCCTGGGGTCCCTGGGTGCCTATCAGAATCCCCCTCTGGCCAATTCTGTGGAAGTCCCCGCGGGACTAGCGCAGGGGCCCTGTCGTGTTCCTCACTGCTCACTGCAGTGCTTGGTCCTCAGCAGGTCCTCAACGGCTGCAGGATAAATATGACTGCCATGCCCTTTCCTGTTTTCCCTAAGAGGCACCCTCGAGCTGAGGGAGCAGGCTTCTGGCTGGGTGTGTTCTTGGCACCCAGCCTCTCTGAGGGAAGCAAGTTCATTGCAGGAGGGCGGGGATGGGACCCACAGAGCCTGGAGTGGAGAGTCCCGGGCAGGCTGGTGGGAAGGGAAGCGTTTTCTTTTCCTTTTTTTTTTTTTTTTTTTTGAGACGGAGTCTGGCTCTGTCGCCCAGGCTGGAGTGCAGTGGTGCAATCTCGGCTCACTGCAACCTCCACCTCCCGGGTTCACGCCATCCTCCTGCCTCAGCCTCCTGTGTAGCTGGGACTACAGGCGCCTGCCACCACGTCCGCCTAATTTTTTCTAGTTTTGGTTTTTTTTTTTTTTTGTAGAGACGGGGTTTCACCATGTTAGCCAGGATGGTCTCGATTTCCTGACCTCGTGATCCGCCTGCCTCGGCCTCCCAAAGTGCTGTCATTACAGGCGTGAGCCACCGCGCCCGGCCGGGAAGCGTTTTCTTGCTCGGGGCGAAAGTGGGCAGCGGAGCAGAGCGTCCGAAACCCAGCCACTGCGGACCGCAACCTTTGGGGAAAGGGGGCAAGGTGGGAACGCAGGGCCGCACGTGGGAACCGTTCGCAGCCCTTGCAGCCCCTGCCCGCGCAGCTGCAGGAGGAGGCGGCCCGGGACTCCAGCCTGCAGCCCCTATCCCGCTTCCTCCCATGCTCCGGTTAGGGCGCGGCGCTACCTGCTGCAGCTTCTCCCCTCCGGGGAGGCGCGGGCTCCTCCCCACACCCCCGCGGCCCAGCCCCGGGTCCCAGGCTCCGGTTCCGCGTCAGCATCCTCGCGCTCAAGGCGTTCATGCCGGACTCCTGCGGACTACACATCCCGGCGGCCCACGCGGCCCCCGTCACGTGACGCAAGGATCGCCGGCCTTTCCGCTAGAGGGCTGCCCAGAACTACAACTCCCAGGAAGCTCCGTGGCGGCCCTCCGCGCGGCACCGCTGCCGGAAGTGCGGGTCGCGCTTCCGGCAGCGTCCAGGGGCCAGGGGGGTTCGCCTTTCTCCGCGTCGGGGCGGCCCGGCGCGCGGTGGCGCGGCGAGGGGTGAGTGGCCTGTGCCGCAGTGTGCCCCAGTCCCCACGGGGCAGCGGGGCAGCGGGGCAGCGGCTTAGAGAGGCGGACCCCGCAGTGTCCGGGTCCCGGGCCCTCACCCGCGCCCGCTGCAACCCGACTCCGGAGCTCCGAGCATCCCTTAGTTTTAAGTCATGGCGGGTGCGAGCGGGTCTCCGCTGCACTCGGCTCCGTGACAGCTGCTGCTCCACATGGGGAGAGGAGAGACGGCAAACATCCGGGCTCCCAGGACTGCGCGGCGGCCATCCTAACCCGTGCACTGAGTCGGGCGGGGCGGGCGGCAGCGTCTGAGCAGAGAGCTCCCCAGACCAGGCCTGGTGTCTCCCTGGCTTTCCTAGGTGCCTGTTTGCGACCTGTTCAGCTGGGCTGTAGTTGAGTTATCCCAGGGATTGTGGGAGGAAAGGTTATGCCCACCAGAGGCCCAGGGTCCTGACGGCTGGAGGTCCGAGGTGGGGAAGGTGGGCAGAGCTGTTGCTCAGATGTCCCCGTGCCTGTTTCGTTTGCACAGAGGGGTTTTCTGGTGCGTCCTGGCCCACCATGGCCAAACCAACAAGCAAAGATTCAGGCTTGAAGGAGAAGTTTAGGATTCTGTTTGGACTGGGAACACCGAGGCCAAATCCCAGGTCTGCAGAGGGCAAACAGACGGAATTTATCATCACCGCGGAAATCCTGAGAGTGAGTGAGCTGCCTGTGTCTTTGCTGGGCTACAGGGAAGTGTAGGGAAGGTTGGGTTTTGTCTTGCACCAGGTTCTGTGGTGCTGCACCTGCACCAGGTCCTGAGATGGGTTGCTGGCGACTGTCTGCACAGGAAAGCTGTCTCCAGTACTTGGAGGCTGATATGTCCTTCCTCAGGAGACTTGGAAAGTCAGGATCTTGGTGACCTGGTTCAGGCACACTTGAGTGATGATTCAGATATTGAGGAAAGAAAGCCCATTTTATCGATGAGGCCTGAGAGTCATCATCTCCACGGGTAAGGATGTGGCCAGGTGTTAAATGATAACATGTGAGTTCCTGGCAGAAGTGGGTTCTGTATTTTATTTTTTTGAGACTGAGTCTCACTCTGTTGCCCAGGCTGGAGTGCAGTGGCATGATTTCTGTTCGCTGCAACCTCCGCCTCCAGGGTTCAAGCGATTCTCCTAACGCAGCCTCCTGAGTAGTTGGGACTACAGGCACCTGCCACCAGGCTTGGCTGTTTTTGTTTTTTTTTTTTTTTGAGATGAATTCTTGCTCTGTTGCCCCAGCTGGAGTGTATGGCACAATCTCTGCTCGCTGCTACTCCGCCTCCCAGTTTCAAGTGATTCTCCTGCCTCACCCTCCCGAGTAGCTGGGACTACAGACACATGCCATCACACCCATCTAATTTTTGTATTTTTAGTAGAGACGGAGTTTCACCATCTTGGCCAGGCTGGTCTCGAACTCCCGACCTCAGGTGATCTGCCCGCCTCGGCCTCCCAAAGTGTTGGGATTACAGGCCATTGCACCCGGGCTAGGTCCTTATGTTTTATGTGTGCTTGTGTCTTTGTCACGTATGTCAGGCATTGTGTTTTGCCCATGAGTAAATGCTGAATTTTTGCACTTTAAAGTTTTCTACTTAGAAACAACTAAAACTTTCATCAACTGATGAATAAAATATAGTCCATTTGGGCCGGGCGCAGTGGCTCATGCCTGTTCATCCCAGCACTTTGGGAGGCTGAGGCGTGTGGATCAGCTGAGGTCAGGAGTTTGAGACCAGCCTGGCCAACATGGTGAAACCCCATCTCCACTAAAAATACCAAAAGTTAGCCTGCCGTAGTGGCGGGCACCTGTAATTCCAGCTACTCAGGAGGCTGAGACAGGAGAATTGCTTGAACCTGGGAGTTGGAGGTTGCAGTGAGCCGTGATTGCGCCACTGTACTCCAACCTGGGGAAGAAGAGCGAAACTCCGTCTGAAAAAAAATTTTTACAGTTTAAAATTGTATTTCATGTTATGTTTTATCTCAATACAACATTTGCAGTTGTGAAAAAAAATTTGCACATTCTCAGCTCCTCGGGATGGAGCAGTAAATCCCGTTGGTAAATCTTTTTTTTGAGACCGAGTTTCGCTCTTGTCACCCAGGCTGGAGTGTTGTGGCGCGATCTCAGCTCACTGCAACCTCCGCCTCCCGGATTCAAGGGATTCTCCTGCCTCAACCTCCTGAGTAGCTGCGGAGTCTCGCTCTGTCGCCCAGGGTGGAGTGCAGTGGCCAGATCTCAGCTCACTGCAAGCTCCGCCTCCCGGGTTTATGCCATTCTCCTGCCTCAGCCTCCCGAGTAGCTGGGACTACAGGCGCCCGCCACCTCGCCCGGCTAATTTTTTGTATTTTTTAGTAGAGACGGGGTTTCACCGCGTTAGCCAGGATGGTCTCGATCTCCTGACCTCGTGATCCGCCGGCCTCGGCCTCCCAAAGTGCTGGGATTACAGGCTTGAGCCACCGTGCCTGGCCAATTTTTTGTATTTTTACTAGAGACAGGATTTCATCATGTTGGCCAGGCTGGTCTCAAACTCCTGACCTCAGGTGATCTACCCACCTCGGCCTCTCAAACTTCAGGGATTACAGGCGTGACGCAGCGCGCCCGGTCAGGTGAATCTTGATTTCAGAAAGATCTGTTTTAATCTGTAGTCTGGAAAATGCAGTGGGAGCCTTTAGGTGGTTTGTGACTTGCAGTTTAGGAAACCGTGGCCTGACCGCTGGCCCCTGTTTCTTCTTTCATTTCTCTCCAGGAGCTGAGTGTGGAATGCGGCCTCAGCAATCGCATCCGGATGATAGGGCAGATTTGTGAAGTCGCAAAAACCAAGAAATTTGAAGAGGTAGGTTTGTCCAGTTGAACTACTAGAGAGAGGCACATAGACTGTTCAGAGCCTGAGTTTGCTTTTTTTAGGAGTATGGTTGACAGCTAACTGCTGATGATCTGGTTTGCACTTTTTTTTTTTTTTTTGAGATGGAGTCTTGCTCTTTCGCCCAGGCTGGCACAATCTCAGCTCACTGCAACCTCCGCCTCCCGGGTTCAAGCAATTCTCCTGCCTCAGCCTCCCAAGTAGCTGGGATTACAGGCATGCGCCACCACGCCCAGCTACATTTTGTATTTTTAGTAGAGATGGGGTTTTACCATGTTGGCCAGGCTGGTCTCGAACTCCTGACCTCATGAACCATCTGCCTTGGCCTCCCAGAGTGTTGGGATTACAGGCGTGAGCCACCGCGCCCGGCCGACTTGCACTGTTGTAGGGAAATTTAGCTTTCGTCATAGTGATGGGGAAGCTACTGGGAATGCCCTGAATACAACCTTGAGGGACCAATCAAGTGTGGAAGTGGGGAGCAAAGGGATTGGGCTTTTCTAGCAACACCAGAAAGAGGGTGCGGGGGCTCACACCTCTAATCCCAGCACTTTCGGAGGCCGAGGCGGGTGGATCACGAGGTCAGGAGTTTGAGACCAGCCTGGCCAACCTGGTGAAACCCCGTCTATACTAAAAAAGAAGCCAGGTGTGGCGATGCCTGGAAGAGTTTGTAGTGGCTGATGGAAGTGCATGCTCACTCGCCCTCTCCTATTATAAGTTCAGGCCAAGAAAAATCAAGAAAGGGTTCGTTCCACAGAGAACAATCCTAGGCACGCTGGGCTTGGTGCCACTTTGGGAGGGTGACTGGTCAGTGGTATTGGTCGACGTCATGGACGTAGAAGTTTTTATTTTGGGCAGACATTGCCGTACTTTCCTGATGACCTGGGGACGGGACAGGAAGTGGTCATTTTGGGAGTGCAGGTTGCTGGTGGAGCACCTGAGGGCTCTGCCCTTGCCTTGCCCAGCATTTGTGTGTGGGAAAGTAGTGAGAAGACCTGGACCTCCCATGCTGAGATCTGCTAAGAGGAGAGTGATTGCTACCTCTGCAGCAGCTCATCTGAAACATGCTGGCCGCACGTTAGCAAGGATAAGTGTAAAGAATAGGTGTCCTTGGCCAGGCGCAGTAGCTCACGCCTGTAATCCCAGCACTTTGGGAGGCCAAGGTGGGTGGATCACCTGAGGTCAGGAGTTCGAGACCAGCCTGGCCAATATGGCAAAACCCCGTTTCTAGAAAAGATACAAAAATTAACTGGGCGTGGTATCGGGCACCTGTAATCCGAGCTACTCGGGAGGCTGAGGGAGGAGAATCGCTTAAACTCAGGAGGCAGAGGTTGCGGTGAGCTGAGATTGTGCCATTGCACTGCAGGCTGGGCAACAGAGCAAGACTTCATCTCAAAAAACAACAAAAAAGGAATAAGCGTCCTGCGTCCTGTTCTGAGAGTTGTTTGTGTGGGCCTGGGGCAGCCTGTGAGTAGATGAATAGGCCTCCGAGGCTGGGATGGTCCCGGGGCCTGTGTCCGCGCATCTTTGCAGCTGAGGTTGCAACTGCAGGAGTATTGTCAATAGACAAAGGAGGTGAGAGTGCCAGTTGTCTTGAATTGATTGGGATGTTGGTCAGATGATGTTTAAAAGAACACGGCCATTTTGTTATTTGGTTAGAGACAAGGTCTCACTGTGTCACCCAGGCTGGGGTGCAGTGGCACAATCATGGCTCACTGCAGCCTCAACCTGCCAGGCTCACGCGATCCTCCTACTTTAGCCGCTCAGGTAGCTGGGACTACAGGCGTGCAGCACCACACCTGGCAAAGTTTTATATTTTTTTGTCGTGACAGGGTCTCACTGTGTCGCGCAGGCTGGTCTGAAACTCCTGGCTGATGCGACCCTCTCCCCTCTGCCACCCGAAGTGCAGAGATTACAGGCGTGAGCCACTGCACTTGGCCAGAATATGGCCATTTTCGTTGCCCTCCTTAGAGGAGTAAGGCCAGGAGTGAGCCCGTGGTCTGAAAGCCGTGGCTGGTGGTTAATGTGGAGAAGGGAAAGTGGTGAGAGCCAGCCCAAACCCCTGCCGAGTGAGACTGATTCTGGCAGCTTTAGGGAGCAGGGATGAGCACCCCACAGGCTGGGTGGCAGTTAGAGGAGGCAGATTTCAGCAGGCCACATGGCACTCTTTCTCAGCAGGGCAGGCAGGCAGCAGAGGCTGGGCAAGGGTGTGGGGTCGAGGACCCCATGCTGGCGTGTTCACTAGAGGAAAGCCACAAGCAGGGATTCTGGGTCAGCTGCAGGCCTAGGGCTCAGTGTGCGCTTGTGGTTCTGAGACTGTCCCATGACTTCCTGTCAGCGTTCCGGCAGCTCTAGTGGGACTCCCTGCTGGTCCAGGTGAGGCCAGGATCGCTGCCCTGGCCTGCTGCTCTCCTCTCAGCCCCAGTCTGTCACCTGGTGGGGGTTAAAGGGACCTGCTGGGGTTTGAGGCAGCTCTGAGCCATTCCTCATACCAAGCCTGTGGTCATCTCAGGCTGCGGGAGACACAGGAGATACGAGCTTTAGAGGTGGGGCTCTAAGTCACAAGCCCCCGTTGTTCCACCCCGTCCTTTGCTCACGGCACTGTTCCAGTTGCCGGGGCCAGGGTTCTTGGAGAGCATATCCTCACTGCTGTCCCCTCTGCTGGTGACAGCACGCAGTGGAAGCACTCTGGAAGGCGGTTGCGGATCTGTTGCAGCCAGAACGGCCGCTGGAGGCCCGGCACGCGGTGCTGGCTCTGCTGAAGGCCATCATTCAGGGGCAGGTAAGGCCCGGGGTGACGCTGGGATGGGTGACGTCAGGCCACCCACTGACTGTCCTGTCCCTGCTGGGCCGTGTTTGGACTCCTGCCTCAGTGAGTGGCTGGGCACAGGGTCTAGGGGCCGACGGGCTCTGGAGCTGGACGGCCTGTGGGGTCTCCTGTTGTCATGAGGTCTGTATGACGGTGGGCACACTGCCTCCTCGCCTGTAAACAGATGGTGTTGCACCTTCCTCTCATGGGATGTTCTGGGGATCACATGAGGCAGTTCTCGCAGAGTGTGGAGACCGTACCTGGCAGCTGCTGTGGGGCTGCATGTTGTTTTGCCCTTGCACGCTTTCGGGGCTACTCCGCTGCTCACTGCATTCCAGCTGTGCTGGTCTTGGCTGACCCTGAACACCCAGGCCTCTTGGTGTTCCTGCCTCCCCTGGTTGGCCACTTCCACTCCTTGATGTCCCAGCTGCTCAGAAGGGCCGTCCACTCTCACAGGCTCTCCGGGGCTTCCCCCACTTAGGCTTTGTCCTCAGTCTGTGAGCACAAGGCTGTCTGCCCTGGACCGAGTGCAGGGGTCGGGCAGGAGCTGTGTCGTCTCCTGCTCTGTGCCACCTGCTGTGCCAGGTCCTGACACACAGCAGTTGCTTCCCATCCGCCAGTGCATCCAGCCCCCTGCACTGAGCACCACTGATGCTGCAGATCTGTCCCTTGCAGGGCGCTCCTGTGGGAAGGAGAGGGGACCAGGGCTGGAGTCCAGGCGCCCCTGCACTTCAGGGACTTCTTGGCAGCTGTGTGGGAGACGCTGGCCGGCTCTGCTGATCCTGTGGCTTTTGTCTTTAGGGCGAGCGTTTGGGGGTCCTCAGAGCCCTCTTCTTTAAGGTCATCAAGGATTACCCTTCCAACGAAGACCTCCACGAGAGGCTGGACGTTTTTAAGGCCCTCACAGACAACGGGAGGCACATCACCTACTTGGAGGAAGAGCTGGGTGGGCGCCGCACTGGGTGTGAGGCTTCTGGGATGGGAAGGACCTGGGGCTGGGGAGGGGCTGCAGTTCTCAGGGATGGCCTGTAGCGGGTGTGCCCATGCAGCTCCGTGCACCCGGGCTCATCTGCGTGGCCCAAGTGGCCCCGAGGCACGTGTTAAGCCGGCCAGGTGCCCACCATCAGGTTTACTGTCTGAGGTGACGTGGCTGGCTGCCAAGTGTGCGCGCATCTCCTCCGAGCAGCGCTCTCGTGGGGGTGGGGAACGCCCGGGAATCTGGTGATGTCGGCGTCTACCAGCCTTGGGTCAGGCCCTGAGTGTACGGCACACGCTCCTGCTGCCGCCTCGGCGCATACCCTCTGTGCAGCCCCGGGGTGGTAGATCCTAGTGTCCGTGTGTAGCCGGCCTGCCTGGACTCCCCTGAGCCTCTTCGGGCCCAGTGCGTGGTCCGCCTGTTGCTGCCGGGGGACTGATGATGTGATTTCTGGCAGTGATGGGTTTGGACACACTCTCCTGCGTGGGGAGGTGGAGGTGAGTGGGAGATGTAGATTCGGCATCCTCGCAAACCACCACCGTTTCTCCCGCAGCGGACTTTGTCCTGCAGTGGATGGATGTCGGCTTGTCCTCGGAATTCCTTCTGGTGCTGGTGAACTTGGTCAAATTCAACAGCTGTTACCTCGATGAGTACATCGCAAGGATGGTTCAGTAAGAAAATAATTGAGATCCTGTTCTGATAATGGTCCTAAGTTCAGCTCCGCAGTGAATAAAGTTGTTGAAACCACCAAAAAAATAGAGGTTGGGCTGGGCACAGTGGCTCATGCCTGTAATGTCAGCACTTTGGGAGGCCGAGGCAGGCAGATCATGAGGTCAGGAGTTCGAGACCAGCCTGGCCAGCATGGTGAAACCCCGTCTTTACTAAAAATACAAAAATTAGCCGGGCATGGTGGTGGGAGTGTGTAATCCCAGCTACTCGGAAGGCTGAGGCAGGAGAATCGTTTGAAACCGGAAGGCAGAGGTTACAGTGAGCGGAGATCGTGCCATTGCACTCCAGCCTGGGTGAAACTCCGTCTCAAAAAAAAAAAAAGAAAAAGTAGGCCGGGCGCAGTGGCTCAAGCCTGTAATCCCAGCAGTTTGGGAGGCCGAGACGGGCGGATCACAAGGTCAGGAGATTGAGACCATCCTGGCTAACACAGTGAAACCCCGTCTCTACTAAAAAATGCAAAAAAAAAAACTAGCCGGGCGGGTTGGCGGGCGCCTGTAGTCGCAGCTACTCGGGAGGCTGAGGTAGGAGAATGGCGTAAACCTGGGAGGCGGAGCTTGCAGTGAGCTGAGTTCCGGCCACTGCACCCCAGCCTGGGCGACAGAGCAAGACACTCCGTCTCAAAAAAAAAAAAAAAAAAAGGAAAAGTATGTAGCTGTCTTCTTTTTAGCTACCACCTGATGTCTTGGTTATCTTTTTGTTGTTCGTTCAGAACGTTGCATGAGATCTGTGAGGGCCGGGCCTCTGTCTCACGCTGAACACCCAGCACCGAGAACAGTGGCTGGCACACAGCAGGCACTTGTGTGCTTGGGTGGGTGGGATCCCCAGGGAGGATGAGCCGTGTGTGTTATTGGCATCACAGAGTGACTAAAGCACAGCCCGTGGCAGCTCGGACCTCCAGGCCACACTGCCAGGACTGAGCTTGCTGCTCCCTGCAGGATGATCTGCCTGCTCTGCGTCCGGACCGCGTCCTCTGTGGACATAGAGGTCAGTGCCTCCCCTCCCCAGGGCTGGCCCATTTCACCCTGGTTTCTGGGAGGCTGGGGCCTGGGGATTGAGCCCTGTGTGCCAGCTGCTGGCTGTGTGGCCCTGGGCAAGCTGCTGGATCTCTCTGAGTCCCAGGAGTCCTCCATATAGGTCAGGAGAGCCGGGCGCCTCCGTGTGGAGTTGTAGCTCAGGGTGGATGACAGCATCGATGACCCAAGTGACAGGGATGTCAGGTGCTTCCCGCATGCCCGCTCGGCCGGTGGCTTGGAGAAAGGCTGCTATGGCAGTGGGGAGAGGTGGCAGCACAGGCTGGAGGAGGTGGGAAGGAGGCCTGGGTGTCCTCTCCTGTGGGGAGGAGCTGGGGTAGGACCGGCGTGAGCCATCTCCCTCTCCACCAGGTCTCCCTGCAGGTGCTGGACGCCGTGGTCTGCTACAACTGCCTGCCGGCTGAGAGCCTCCCGCTGTTCATCGTCACCCTGTGCCGCACCATCAATGTCAAGGAGCTCTGCGAGCCTTGCTGGAAGGTGGGGTCTCTGAAACTGCTCTGGAAGGTTCCTGAGGGCACATGGACAGGACAAGGGCCATCTTGTCTCCCATGAATGGCTGTCTGATTCTTGGGGTGGCCAGACAATGGCCTGTTGAGGGACAGCCAGTGTCATTTTCCCAGGCAGTTGAGCTGAGGTCAGGGTTTTGGTGGCATTTTGAGAACCCTGCTGCCTCTGTCTTTGGGAGATGGTGGCGAGCTGGCTGGACCTTGGGTGGCTATAGGGCAGCAGCCAAGTGGGGCCAGGAGAGGGACTGGGGCTGCGGGCAGGGCTTGTGCCTGCCAGCCCCTGACGTGCATCGTGTCTTGCAGCTGATGCGGAACCTCCTTGGCACCCACCTGGGCCACAGTGCCATCTATAACATGTGCCACCTCATGGAGGACAGGTGAGTGTGGTGGGCGGGGCGCAGGGCGGCGGAGGCCAGCACGGCCCTCAGGGCAGCCCTGGTGTCCTTGCTGGGCACACACTGGCTTAGAGAGGCCTTGTCCTTTTGGGCAGCTGTTCCAGAGGCTGCCACTAGAGCGAAGCCCATGACTTCTAGGAGGGAGCCCCGGTCCTCTCCTTCCTCTGTCAGTTCCACAGAATATCCACACCCAGCTCAGTGCCTACCCTGCGCTCAGACCTCCTCCAGCGCGCTCCCCCACAGCCTAGCCTGTTACAAGGCGAGGCTCGAGGTCTTGGCCTTGACGCTGCCCTTGTCCTCATCCCCACAGCCAGACTGTGGCCACTTCTGCTGCTTTAGCCCCGAGAGATGACTCAGCTCTGCCCATACCCTGGCCTCCCACCTGTGCCGCCAGATCCCCTTCCTCCTGCTCTCCTGTATCCATCCGCGCCTCCTGAAGCCCAGTCCACGCAGCCCCCGAGTGGCCTTTTTCTGACACAGATGTGTCTGTGTCACCCTCTGCTGGAAGCCAGATGACTCCCAGTGCCCTCAGGGTGCAAGCTCCTCCCATGGAACCAGCCCTGGGGCCCAGCCCTGCCTCAGCCCTGCATCTCTCCCAGCCCTGCCTCAGCCCTGCATCTCTCCCAGCCCTGCCTCAGCCCTGCATCTCTCCCAGCCGTGCCTCCCTGCCTCAGCCCTGCATCTTTCCTTCCCTCCATCCATGGAACCAGCCCTGGGGCCCAGCCCTGCCTCAGCCCTGCATCTCTCCTTTCCTCCATCTTGCCTTCTCCCATCCACCAAGGGCTTGTGCATGCCCTGATTCCTCTTACTAGCAGGTTCTTCCACCTTTGCCGAGTTCGTCTGTTTCCTGAGGTCTTAGCATGGTCACTAACTCCCCTACCTCCCTGAGTAGTTTTTGCTGTGGCTTTTCTTCTTGGCTGTGATTGGAGGAAGAGATTTTGCGTTTACCTGGGAGACTGTGTGGCTGGTGCCTGTCTCCCCCAGACTGTGAGGCTGTGGGCCATCCCTCTCGCCGCGTTCCTGTCCCTGGCATGACCTGTAGCTCACAGCGTGGTCAGCAGTGATGGGGGCCGCCTGTGCGTGAGAGTGAACGAGAGCGTTACTGCTGGCCTCTGTTCCCTGCCCTTCCCCAGCGGTGCTCCGGCCCGCCAAGCAGAGGGACCTCTGGGGCTGCTGCAGGAGCCTCGGCAGCCTCACACGTCCACGGCGGACCCTGGCCAGAGCCCTGCTCACATTCTGTCTCTCTGGGGAACACTTTCAGAGCCTACATGGAGGACGCGCCCCTGCTGAGAGGAGCCGTGTTTTTTGTGGGCATGGCTCTCTGGGGAGCCCACCGGCTGTATTCTCTCAGGAACTCGCCGACATCGGTGCTGCCATCATTTTACCAGGTAAGGCGGTTTCCGTGTGCGATGAGCTGGCAGGAACGGGAGAGCTCCCCTCAGGCCCGCCCACCCACCCCACCGGGTCCTGCTGCAGGGGCTGCAGTAGGCCTTTCCAGGCAGTTGCTTTGCAGCTGGGGGTGAGGTTTGGGGCCCTGTGAAGGCTTTAGTCTTTTTTGTTTTTTTTTGAGAAGGAGCTCTGCTCTTTTTGCTTGGCTGACTGCAATCTCCACCTCCCGGTTCAAGTGATTCTGTTGTCTCAGCCTCCTTGAGTAGCTGGGATTACAGGTGCCTGCCACCACGCCTGGCTAATTTTGTGTTTTTTAGTAGAGACTGGGTTTCGCCATGTTGGCCAGGCTGGTGTCGAATTCCTGACTTCAAGTGATCCGCCCACCTCAGACCTCCAAAGTGCTGGGATTACAGGTGTAAGCCCCCATGCCTGGGCAAAGACTTTATTCTGTCTCTTTTTTTTTTTGAGACGGAGTTTCACTCTTGTTGTCCAGGCTGGAGTACAATGGCGCTATCTCGGCTCGCTGCAACCTCTGCCTCCCCAGTTCAAGCAGTTCTGCCTCAGCCTCCTGAGGAGGTGGGATTATAGGTGCCTGCCACAATGCCTGGCTAATGGTTTTTTTTTTTTTTTTGAGACAGAGTTTCGCTCTTGTTGCCCAGGCTGGAGTGTAATGGTGGGATCTTGGCTCAGTGCAACCTCCGCCTCCTGAGTAGCTGGGATTACAGGCATGCGCCACTATGCACAGCTCATTTTGTATTTTTAGTAGAGACAGGGTTTCTCTGTGTTGGTCTCGAACTCCCGACCTCAGGTGATCCGCCAGTCTCGACCTCCCAAAGTGCTGGGATTACAGGTGTGAGCCACTGTGCCTGGCCAAGGCTAATGTTTTTGTATTTTTGGTAGAGATGGGGTTTCACCATGTTGGTCAGGCTGGTCTTGAACTCCTGAGCTCAGGTGATCCACCCACCTTGGCCTCCGAAAATGCTGAGATTATAGACGTGCGCCACTGCACCCGGCCCAAAGGCTTTATTCTCAAGCAAACCTTACATCTTGCGAGTTGCACCTTCTGGAGTTGTCAGTGGAGGGGCGAGTGCTGCCTCTGGGGTGGCCGTTCTCTTGCTGTTGGCGGCGCTGTTTTGTCAAGTGCTGATCTTGCCCTGTCTCTGCGGTGGCGCCTGGCACAGATGCCGGTGGTATAGCTTCAGTCTCCGTGCCCTGTGATGACAGAGTGCTTTTCGTGTCCGTCCTCGGTCGGTGCTCACAGCTCCCTGGAAGGTGGGGCGAGCGCACTGTGCCGGTTTTATAGTGACGGGCTGCGGTGCGGGTCACAGGGCTCTCCTGATCCTCTGCTCTCTGTGCTCCACCTCTGCTCTCCCTGCTCCACCCCTCCCGTAGAGGGGGCCGGGAGATGTTGTCTTTGTGCTCGGCTTGCAACAGAACTCAGGGCAGCTTTCAGGTGCTGCTGGGCTGGCCCACCGGGTGCCCAGGATTCAGTTGCTGGTCTATCCGAGTCAGGGACTTTGCAGGCAGGCATGGGGTGGGGCCCCGTCTGGGTCGTGACTGTGCTGGAGCGTGTAGAAACTCCTCCTGGGCGCCCCACATGCTGTTCTGTGGCCCCGATGCATGTGTGGTGGGCACTGTGGCCTCAGGTGTGCTACTCCCGGTTCCAAGGGTGACTGGGAGGGCGTCCCACAGTGAGCAAGCAGCGGTGACCCTGTGTGCTGGCCGGGCTCATGTTCCAGGCCATGGCATGTCCGAACGAGGTGGTGTCCTATGAGATCGTCCTGTCCATCACCAGGCTCATCAAGAAGTATAGGAAGGAGCTGCAGGTGGTGACGTGGGACATTCTGCTGAACATCATCGAACGGCTCCTTCAGCAGCTCCAGGTGGGGTGGGGGCAGGAGCTCCAGGGAGCACTGGGACCCCAGACAGGCAGGCTTGGCCCACTTGGAAGATGGTACCTTGGGCCCCATCTCTGGTGGTCCCACAGAGACTGCCGGAACCGTGTTCTCTGGTGATTCACAGTGGTGCTCATCCACCTTGCACTGGAGACAGATCTGATTTTTCCAGACGTGCTGCACCATTTTGGCCCCAGACAGGAATATGCAGTAGGTGAGCCGGGGCTGGGCCGCTGTTGCCCACAGTCCGCAGAGTGACCTGCAGGCCGTCTTCATGGCCTGAGTGGGCCCCGGCACAATTCCCAGAGGGATGCCAGTGTGGCTTTGGCGTGACTTTGGAGGAGCGCATTAGTCGAGTCTGCTAACCGCAGCTTTAAGGAGGACTCCACAGCCACACAGGCTCATCAGCACAGGGGTCCTGGGGAGGCGAGGCTGGTATCCAGCAGCCTCAAAACTGTGCCTTTTCCCAGAGCCTGGGGTGGGCGATGTACAGAAAGCCAGGCAGCGGAAGGGAGGCTGGGACTTAGCAGTTACTGAAGTCCTCTCAGGGCCTGTCGCTGGGCCAGAGCATTGTCCCTGATCCCTGGCCAGGGGATTTGCCGCACTGAGTGGCAATGGCAGAGGCCGCAGCCTGGGGCTTCTAGAAGAGGCTGGACCGGGGAGAGGCAAGAAAGGCTTGTAGTTGTGGCTACTCTTGGCCCTCCTGCCCGAGCTTCCGTGGCCCAGCTGCGTGAGCACAGCCAGGATTCCCTGGGGGTGGGGTACGGGCAGGAACAGCAGCTGCCATCCCAGCTACTGTGGCCTCTGGAGACGATCTGGGGGGTGTCTCAACCCATGTAGCCCAGAGCGGCCTGAGAGGGCTGAGGGCGTCCCCCTGCGGCGGGTGCGTAGCGAGGCCTCTGGTGCCGAGTCCACGCGGGGAGTGGAAGTCAGCCTGTGTCATGGTTCCTGATACTGCAGACCTTGGACAGCCCGGAGCTCAGGACCATCGTCCATGACCTGCTGACCACGGTGGAGGAGCTGTGTGACCAGAATGAGTTCCACGGGTCTCAGGAGAGATACTTTGAACTGGTGGAGAGATGTGCAGACCAGCGGCCTGTGAGACCCCTTCCTGGGTGGGGCCTTTGGGCTTGGGCTGGTGAGGAGGGGCCGGGTGCTGGGTGAAGTACAGCTTTCTGAGCCTCAGAAGCCAGGTGGGCGCCTGCTTTCCTGGTTTCTGCACTCGGGCAGGGGAGGCTGCTGGGCGCTGGCGGGCGGAGCGTGTGTTTGCTAACAAGCTCGGTGTCAGCCCACCCATCATCAGTTTCCTCCCACCTGTGTGGAGGAAGCTTCCATCCGGCTCTGTGGAGTGCGGTGGCTCCCAGGCGGCTGCAGTCATTTTGCCAGGAACACTCAGCTTAGGACCCAGGCTTTCCCATGGGTTTGGACGCACGTCTTCCCCACTGCCAGGAGTGCCTTTGTGTCTGTGGGCTGCAGGCTGTGAGGCAGCTGGGCTCTGACAGCAACCCGGCCTCTCAGTCAGCAGCCCGGTGTGGAGAAGGCGAGCGCCGGAGGGGCAGAGGGGCAACACCAGCTTTTCTTTTGACAGGAGTCCTCCCTCCTGAACCTGATCTCCTATAGAGCGCAGTCCATTCACCCGGCCAAGGACGGCTGGATTCAGAACCTGCAGGCGCTGATGGAGAGATTCTTCAGGTAGGGAGTCCTCTGCAGCCTTGCCTGGCACCTGGAGCCTGGCCCTGTCTCTGTCTGGGGCCCACCCGGGCCAGGTCTCAGGATGCCCGACGAGCAGGGTCCCCGTCTCTGCCTCTGGAGAGCCCCGGCTCTGGGTGAGCAGGTGCTAGCTTGCCTTCCAGTCCAGCAGGACGAGGTCCTCTCGTGACGCCACTGGGCTGCCTCCTATGGGGGGTGGTCTGGAGAGACGTGTCCTGGGAGGCAGAGCTTTGTGCCCTGTGTGCCTGGATGCGAGAGGACCCAGAATCGGGCTGGCCTGTGCCAGGCGGACAGGCTGGTGCGGGGCTGTGGCCGGGCACTCCCCACCCGCCCCAGCAGGCTGCTGTCCCACAGGAGCGAGTCCCGAGGCGCCGTGCGCATCAAGGTGCTGGATGTGCTGTCCTTTGTGCTGCTCATCAACAGGCAGTTTTACGAGGTGCGTGTTCAGGGCAGCCGCCCTGGGGGCTCAAGGCTTTTTCTCCACGGGGTGGGCGGTCTCCGTTGTGTACATGCTCCCACAGAGCCGGGCTCTGCCTAGGACTTCGGTCCTACCGGGCCCTCTGCAGCCCCCAGAGTGGTCTGTTTACCCCTGTTCATTCGCTGGCTTGCTCGTCCTGGGCGCCTCTGCCAGGCCTTGACACGTGGCCAAGTAGCAAGGAAGGCACAGTGCCCGCCCTCAGGGAGCTCCGGCCGGGTTGTCACCGAACACAGGAGCCTCTTAAGAATTCTGTTCAAGTTCGTTTAGGTCAGTCTCGCGTGGGGACGTTGTCTTCTGTTTCTGTCATGACGTTCACCCTGTGCACCTGGCCTGATCGCCAGCCCTGCCTGGTCTCTCTCCTCTGCGGGCTCTCCCTCTCCACTGCCTCCTCTGGGAGCTCTGTGGCCCCAGGCCCACCTTCCTTGAGAGACATTTGTGTGCCTGCCAGCCATACCCCTTTCCCAGGAGGCGCAGCTTAGCTCCGAGACTGTCCCTTCCCACCGCACTCCTCCCTGCAGCCTCGCAGTCCTGCCCTCCTGAGAGCTGCCCGCTCTGCTCCTCTCCCCAGCCTCCACTCTCCTTGAATTGCCCTTTTCTGGGCATTGCAATCCCGCTTCCCATCTGATGGAGCTAAGGGCCGCCTCCTGGAAGTTCCTCTGGGTCCTCTGACTTCTCTCATTAGGGCTGGTCTTGTCCTGGTCTCTGTTACTGTGGAACTTTTTACCTGCTTCTGTGAAAACTCACGCTGTCCCCAGCACAGCACGCACACACACACGCACACTCACACATGCATGCACAGGCACACACGCCCACGCCCACGCATGCATACACCACACGCACTCACCCTTACACACACACGCACAGCACCACGTGGGAGGGGTTCTCAGCTGTGACGGTGAAGGGCAGGGCCTCACCTCGGCTGCTCCTTGTGAGTCGTGGGCCCCGTGCCTGTGCCGGGTCGCCCTGCGGTGCTCACCAGCCTTCTGAACGAGGAACTGGACAGGATCCCTGGGAAAGGGCCCTGGGGTCTCTGAGTCACGCTCAGCGGGGGCTTGTGCTCCCTGCCCAGCTGTCCTGAAGGCCTGAGGGACATGTCCGCTGGTTCCGGGTTGGTTCCTGAGGAATTGGAAGTGTCACGAGATGTGGCTCTTGCTGGGCTGGTGCTCACTGGCCTCCCTTGTGCCTGTGCAGGAGGAGCTGATTAACTCAGTGGTCATCTCTCAGCTCTCCCACATCCCCGAGGATAAAGACCATCAGGTCCGAAAGCTGGCCACCCAGTTGCTGGTGGACCTGGCAGAGGGCTGCCACACACACCACTTCAACAGTCTGCTGGACATCATCGAGAAGGTGAGAGCCGTTGCACCTAGGGATGGGTGCTAGGGTGCCAGAGCTCCATGGGCAGAAATGGCCTCTGGGCCCTCTGTCCCCTTCTTCGAGTGACCGGACGGCTGTCTCCGTAGGTGAGGCTCCCCTCCCTGCAGGATGGGTGTCCCGAGGCCTTTGCAGGGCCTGCCACTGCTGGGTTTGTGTCCCGACTGAAAGTCCTGGACCTGGGTATCCTGTCGCTCTCGGGGGCAGCTGGTCTGGGCCTCCTGGACCCGTGCTGGAGCCCAGACCTGGGGCCGGGGCTTTGGCCTGCTGTCCTTCCTGCCCAGCCAATAGCTTGCTCTTTGATTTTCAGATGCGTTTTGGTTTTTGCACAGGGTATAAAGGGTATCTTTGCTTTTGAGAAATAAAGATGAAGGGTGAGCACAGTGGCTCACGCCTGTAATCCCAGCACTTTGGGAGGCCGAGGCCGGTGGATGGCTTGAGATCCGGAGATCAAGACCAGCCTGGCGAACATAGTGAAATCCCGTCTCTACTAAAAATACAAAAATTAGCCATGCGTGGTGGTGGGCGCCTGTAATCCCAGCTGCTCGGGAGGCTGAGGCAGGAGAATCGCTTGAACCTGGGAGGTGAAGGTTGCAGTGAGCCCAGATTCTGCCACTATACTTCAACCTGGGCGACAGAGCAAGGCTCTGTCTCAAAAAAAAAAAAAAAAAAGAGAAGGTGTTCGTGGTAGAAAGTGTTCTGGGCTGGGCGCGGTGGCTCAAGCCTGTAATCCCAGCACTTTGGGAGGCCGAGACGGGCGGATCACGAGGTCAGGAGATCGAGACCATCCTGGCTAACACGGTGAAACCCCGTCTCTACTAAAAAATTCAAAAAAGTAGCCGGGCGAGGTGGCGGGCGCCTGTAGTCCCAGCTACTCGGGAGGCTGAGGCAGGAGAATGGCGGGAACCCGGGAGGCGGAGCTTGCAGTGAGCTGAGATCCGGCCACTGCACTCCAGCCTGGGGACAGAGCGAGACTCCGTCTCAAAAAAAAAAAAAAAAAAAGAAAAGAAAGTGTTCTGACGGCTGTTGCCGCAGAGATCTGTGAGCCTGCATGTAAGTCCTGGCCTTCTCTTTAAAGGTGATGGCCCGCTCCCTCTCCCCACCCCCGGAGTTGGAAGAAAGGGATGTGGCCGCGTACTCGGCCTCCTTGGAGGATGTGAAGACAGCTGTCCTGGGGCTTCTGGTCATCCTTCAGGTGGGTGTTCTGCAGGAGGCCTCTGCGCCCTGGGTGCACATGGCTAGCTGTTGTGCACCAGCTACATCTGCGTTGTGTTGGAGTCTTCCCCAGCGGGAGCCGTGCCCTGCCTGGGTTTGCTGAGGGTGCAGTGGTCCCGGCAGGCAGCGGAAGCTTCATGCTCTTGTGGAGGGATGGAAGAAGATTCTGTTGCTTGCCTCTCCTGGTCACAGCTGGGATGCAAGAGGCCCTGTTCTACACACTGAGCAGAGTCTGTCTCTGTGCTCCTGAGTCAGGGCCGGGACCATGTGCCATCCTGGGCACCCAGCACAGCACCTGGGAAGTAAGGGTGGCCCTCCATTCCCGCCCTGCAGTCTGTTTAGTATTTGCAGCTGTTTTGTTGAGATTTGATTCACATATCATTCAATTTACCCGTTTACAGTGAACAATTCAGTGGTTTTCAGTAAATTCACAGAACTCTGCAGCCATCCCCACAGTCAGCTTGAGCACCTCCTGAGCATGTCGGTAGTACACGCTCCCATCCCCCGTTGCTCCCTTACCCCCAGGTACCACCAAGCTGTTTCCTGTCTCTGTGGATTTGCCTACTCTGAACACTTCATGGAAGTGGAGTCACACACAATTCATCCACAAGATGTTGGATGGTAGAACAATTTCCTGTCTTGTGACTGGATTGTTCCACCCAGCGCCATGCGTCCAGGCCCATCTAGGTTGTGGCAGCTGTCGGTGCTTCCTTCCTTTTCATGGCTGAGTAGTAGTCCATCATCTGGAGGGAGCACATTTTGTCTATTTGCTTCTCCACTGGTGGACATTCGGCTTGTGTCCGCCTGGCAGCTGCGGTGTTGGTGCTGCTGTGAACCGTCTCCTGTGAGGGCTCCGCCTGCATTTTCACTTCGCCTGGGTCAGCACCTGGGAGCGGATTGTTGGGCCCTAGGTTTAGTCTGCATGTGATGTTTCTAGGTGATACCGGGCTGTTTTCCACTGGTGCTGTGCCATTTTCCATCCACTCGAGCAGCATGTAAGGGTTCTGATTTATCTTTTTTTTTTTCAATGCAGTCTTACTCTGTCGCCCAGGCTGGAGTGCAGTGGCGTGGTCTTGGCTCACTGCATCCTTCGCCTCCTGGGTTCAGGCAATTCTCCTGCCTCAGCCTCCCGAGTATCTGGGACTACCGGTGCCCGCCAACACACTCAGCCAGTTGTTTGTATTATTAGTAGAGACTGGGTTTCACCATGTTGGCCAGGCTGGTCTCAAACTCCTGACCTCAGGTGATCCGCCTGCCTCGGCCTCCCATAGTGCTGGGATTACAGGCGTGAGCCCCCGCGCCCGGCCTGCCTCTAGTTTTCAAAGCCTCACAGCATCACTTGGGGTAATTATTAGTGTCAGTATCGTGTAAAATACAACGTGTGAATCAGTTTGCTCGAAAGCTCATCCATAAGATGTTGGATGGTAGAACCATTTCCTATCATGTTTATTTGTCATGGTCTTTTATTTCTTGCCATGGAAGTTTAAAGTGGTGATTAATTTTTTATTATTAATATTTTGAGACAAGATCTCACTCTGTCACCCAGGCTGGGCGCAGTGCTGTGATCATAGCTCACTGCAGCTTCGAACTCCCGTGCTGAAGTGATCATCCTACCTCAGCCTCCCAAGTAGCTGCGACCATAGGCACACGTCACACACCTGGCTGATGTTTTCATTTTTGGTAGAGATGGGGTCTTGCTGTGTTGCCCAGGCTGGCATCAACCTCCTGGCCTCGAGCAATTCTCCCACCATAGCCTCCCAAAGTGCTGGGATTTCAGGCGTGAGCCACCACGCCTGGCCGTAGTGTTTGATTAAAAACCAGGCATCTGGCCGGGCGCGGTGGCTCACACCTGTAATCCCAGCACTTTGGGAGGCCTTGGCAGGCGGATCACGAGGTCAGGAGATTGAGACCATCCTGGCTAACACGGTGAAAACCCGTCTGTACTAAAAATACAAAAAATTAGCTGGGCGTGGTGGCGGGCGCCCATAGTCCCAGCTACTCCGGAGGCTGAGGCAGGAGAATGGCGTGAACCTGGGAGGCAGAGCTTGCAGTGAGCTGAGATCCGGCCACTATACTCCAGCCTGGGTGACAGAGCGAGACTCCGTCTCAGAAAAAAACAAAAAAACAAAAAAAAACAGGCATCTGCCGGGTGTGGTGGCTCATGCCCATAATCCCAGCACTTTGGGAGGCTGAGGTGGGTGGATCACCTGAGTTTGAGAGTTCAAAACCAGCCTGACCAGCATGGAGAAACCCCATCTCTACTAAAAGTACAAAATTAGCCAGGCATGGTGACACATGCCTGTAATCCCAGCTACTCAGGAAGCTGAGGCAGGAGAATCACTTGAACCCATGAGGCAGAGGTTGCGGTGAGCCCAGATCATGCCATTGCACTCCAGCCTGGACAACAAGAATGAAACAACATCTCAAAACAAAACAAAACAAAAACAGGCATCACCTCCTTGGTGTCTCATGCACACGAGCACCATGCTCTTTACTGACTGGTTGGGAAGGGGTGTGCTGGGCTGTGGGGGCCTATGGCCTGGAAGAACTGAGAACCTTCCTGTTTCTGCAGAGGGAAGGAAAAAGGTTCTGTTGCCCTTACTTGGAACTCCAGCCCTGGAGGCCTGAGGGTCTGGGCCATAGAACTGAGATATTTCCTAGTTGAGGCAAAGTCCTGGTTTTGGCTGTTTTCATTTCTTTATTTTTTTGAGACAGTTTCACCACTATGTCACTGGAGTGCAGTGGCACGATCTCACCTCACTGCAACCTCTGCCTCCGGGATTTAAGCGATTCTCCTGCCTCGGCCTCCCAAGTAGCTGGGACTACAGGCACCTGCCACCACACCCGGCTAATTTTTGTATTTTTATTAGAGACGGGGTTTCACCATGTTGGCCAGGCTGGTCTCGAACTCCTGACCTCAAGTGATCCACCCAACCCAGACTCCCAAAGTGTTGGGATTATAGGCGTGAGCCATCATGCCTGGCCTGTTTTCATTTCTTTTGTTATTGAAAAGTAACACAGTTGACTGTTGAACAGTATGGAGCTGGGGGTGCTGGCCCCTGTGCAGGTGAAAATCCCCATCTAACTTTTGACTCCCCAGAAACTTTACCAACAGCCCCCTGTTGACTAGAAGCCTTGCCAATAACAGTTGATTAACTTGCAGTTTGTATGTTTTATGTGTTATATTCTGTGTTTTTACAGTGAAGTAAGCTAGAGAAAAGCAAATGCTATTAAGATGCTGGGCGTTGTGGCTCATGCCTATAATCCCAGCACTTTGGGAAGCCAAGGCAGGCAGATCACGAGGTCAGGAGTTCGAGACCAGCCTGACCAACATGGTGAAACCCTGTCTCTACTAAAAATACAAAAATTAGCTGGACGTGGTGGCGCACACCTGTAATCCCAGCTACTTGGGAGGCTGAGGCGGGGGAGTCGCTTGAACCCGGGAGGTGGAGGTTGCAGTGAGCTGAGATCACACCACTGCACTCCAGCCTGGGCGACAGAGCAAGACTGCGTCTCAAAAAAAGAAAAAAATCATAAGGAAAATACATTTCCTGTTCCTTACGTGGAAGTGGCTCATCACCACGGTCTTCATTCTTGTCGTCCTCATGTGGAGGGGCTAAGGAGGAAGGGGAGGAGATGCATGGTATTGCTCTCTTGGATGGGAGAGGTGGAAGAAAATTGGCATATAAGTGATCACTGAGGCCAGCCTCATGCTGTTCAAGGGTCAGAGTTTGCAGAATGGACACGGTGACGAGTTTGATTCCCCTTTTCCTGCCTGCCCAGTGGGCCCAGCAGGGCAGCACCTGCTGTTGGTCCCGTGTGGCCTTCCTGGAGTGGGGGGTGCCAGGCACTGTGTGAACCCCCACCTCCACCTCTTTTTTCTCCAAGGCAGGGATATTGCTTTTATGTTGTAATATTTTGAGATAAGGAGAAACTGTTAATCATTTAATCATCTTTTTTTTTTTTTTTTTTAAGATGGAGCCTCACTCTGTCGCCCAGGCTGGAGTGCAGTGGCACGATCTTGGTTCACTACAACCTCTGTCTCCCGGGTTCAAGCAGTTCTCCTGCCTCAGCCTCCCAAGTAGCTAGGATTACAGGCATGCACCACCATGCCTGGCTAATTTTTTTTTTTTTTTGAGACAGAGTCTTGCTCTGTCGTCTAGGCTGGAGTGCAGTGACGCGATCTCGGCTTACTGCAAGCTCCGCCTCCCGTGTTCATGCCATTCTCCTGTCTCAGCCTCCCAAGTAGCTAGGATTACAGGCACCGGCCACCACGCCTGGCTAATTTTTTTGTTTTTAGTAGTGATGGGGTTTCAGCGTGTTAGCCAGGATGGTCTCGATCTCTTGACCTCGTGATCCGCCCACCTCAGCCTCCCAAAGTGCTGGGATTCCAGGTGTGAGCCACCGCGCCCGGCCTAATTTTGTATTTTTAGTAGAGTTGGGGTTTCTCCATGTTGGTCAGGCTGGTCTTGAACTCCTGACCTCGTGATCCGCCCACCTCAGCCTCCCAAAGTGCTGGGATTCCAGGCGTGAGCCACTGCGTCTGGCCTAATTTTGTATTTTTAGTAGAGTTGGGGTTTCTCCATGTTGGTCAGGCTGGTCTTGAACTCCTGACCTCTTGGTCCACCCACCTCAGCCTCCCAAAGTCCTGGGATTACAGGCGTGAGCCATCACACCTGGCCTCAGTCGTGTCTTTAAATGATTTTTTAATCATTTAAAGGTGTTAATCATTTCTTTAAAAGAATAACAGAGTAGGTTTTGTAAATGCTACCACTCACCTCCTGAGTAGGCTGGATTTCCCCTGGCTCCTGCTGGCCCCGGCCCCAAGGTTGCTGGAGGCACCAGGTGCTCTCACACCTTGCCTCACCTGTCAGGGAGGTTCCCTTGGCCTTTCGGGAGGGGCTGCCTACACCTGGGATCGCCCCTGCAGCGCACACTCACCGCCCTATTCTGCCCCCTCTGACGTGCAGCTGGAGCTTCTCCATGGATGGACTCTTCCTCAGCTGTTGATCGTTGCCCTGATGAGAAGGGCACGAGGTTGGGTTTTACTTTTTGCGGCTGTGGAGAGCGAGCCCTGGTGGTCCTGGGTTTGGGCGTCATGTGTTTTCAAGTGCGCGCTCTAGACAGGCCGTCCTGGCCCCGCCCCCGGACAAGGTGCTGTCTTAGGCTGCGTTTTCAGCCCCTGCGCCGTGGTGAGCTGCATCCTCTCTCTGCAGACTAAGCTGTACACCCTGCCTGCGAGCCATGCCACGCGCGTTTATGAGATGCTGGTCAGCCACATTCAGCTCCACTACAAGCACAGCTACACCCTGCCAATCGCCAGCAGCATCCGGCTGCAGGTACGGTGGCCTGCGGTGGGCAGCCAGTTCCTGGAGGCCCAGCCAGGTGTCCCCATCTCGGCAGTTGCAGTTCATGGAAGCTGCAGAGACAGCCCCAGGATGGGGCCTCAGCTGACCGTGCCTCCTCTGCACCCACTGTGGCCGCAGCCTCCCCAGCCCTGGTGTCCTTCCCTCTGCCTGCAGTCCATGCATCTGTGGCTTATCACTCTAAGCCGCATGGGTGGCATAGGTTGGGGCAGAGAAAAGGAAGCACGGCGACTTCCGGGGCAGTGCATGGCCCTGACGCTCCTGATGCTGCAGAATCTGTGAAGGACGTGCGGCAGAGGGCTGGGCAGGTGGGCAGCACGGGGCAGGGCTGAGAGAGCAGGGCTGGAGGAACTGCGCTGAGTTTGTCCTATGGATGTTGGCACCAGGCTGAGCAGAGGTGACTCGGATGGGAGCCCTCCCTCCTACAGCAGGTGCTCTCTGGGGCCACCCCTGTGACCTCAGAGTCCTGTTCAGCCTGTGAGTGGAAGAAGTGGCAGGGCTGGAAGCTGAGCTCCGCTTTCTGGCAGTTGAGGGCGTGTGGTGCTGCCAGAGGAGCAAGGCGCCCATCCCCTCCATCCCAGGCGGGCCCAGCTGTGGTGGTGGGGACATCAGGCTCTGTGAGCTCTGAGGCAAGCAGGGAGGGAAGAGGCTGTGGGTGCTGGGCCTCCAGTGTCACCAGGACAGAGCCTGTGTCTGTGTTGGGATGTGGGTGTGTGCACATCAGCAGGTGGCCTTTTCTGAGTGTCGTGTGGTGCGGGACGTGGGTCCGAGCAGGTGGGGCACCGCCTCTCCTGGGCCTGCATGAGCCTGGCTCTGGATTTCCCTGTCCTTTCCCTGACAGGCCTTTGACTTCCTGTTGCTGCTGCGGGCCGACTCACTGCACCGCCTCGGCCTGCCCAACAAGGATGGGGTCGTGCGGTTCAGCCCCTACTGCGTCTGCGACTACATGTACGCGGGACCTTCCCCATGGCCCATGAGGCTCAGGGCGTCAGGCGCTGGGGCCATGGTGGCAGCTGGTCGCGTGTCTGAGGGACGTCCCAGGGTTGGGAGGAACCAAGTCTGCTCTGTTCCTTCTGTGGGGACTTGGCCTCAGCTGCTTCTCTTGCTTCTGCAGGGAGCCGGAGAGAGGCTCTGAGAAGAAGGCCAGTGGCCCCCTTTCTCCTCCAACAGGGCCACCTGGCCCGGCGCCTGCAGGCCCGGCTGTGCGGCTGGGCTCCCTGCCCTACTCCCTGCTCTTCCGTGTCCTGCTGCAGTGCTTGAAGCAGGTGAGTGGGGTGAGTGGGGCCAGGCAGGGACTATCCGTCCCACGTTGGGCCAGGAGGACGGGGAGCTGCTACCTGCCTGCTAGGCCTCCCTCCCTGCCTGGCCCGTGGAGGGCAACCGTCCCTCAGAGCTGAGCCTTCCCCCTTCGCTGAGCAGCTGCAGGGACACACACCTGTGCTGGGCAGGCTCCCCCTGGCTGAGAATGGGGCTCCAGGGCCCTTGCTGCTGTCCAGCCACAAGCAGAGCCTCAGATGCTAGGCTTCCACCTCTGTCTCCAAGGCCCTGTCCTGACACCTCCTCTCCTTGCAGGAGTCTGACTGGAAGGTGCTGAAGCTGGTTCTGGGCAGGCTGCCTGAGTCCCTGCGCTACAAAGTGCTCATCTTTACCTCCCCTTGCAGTGTGGACCAGCTGTGCTCTGCTCTGTGCTCCATGGTAGCGTGGCCGGCCTGGGGTTGGGGTGGGGGACGCGGTGGGATTCTTCCCCAAAAGACTGTGAGCTTCTAGGCAGAGCAAGTGAGACCCTCCGGGCTGGGGCTCCATTTCCCTCAGACTCAGCTGCACTCTCAAGCAGATTGTGCCTTTGGCAGGGTGGAGGGACCCCTGCCCCCACTCGCAGTTTTTGGGACCGACGTCAGAGGTCCCTAGCCAAGGGCATGTCACTGAGTGTGGATGTCTCTTGTCCTTTTCCTAAGCGGGGCTCCCATGCTGTTCACATCGCATTCCTGGTGTGTTCCTTGGCAGACACTCCCACCACTCTGAAAGGGAGACCCTTCCTAGGAGGGAGGCAGGAAGGCTCCCCAACCCCTTGGCCCCCTTTCCTGGGCCTGCGTTCCCAGGGCCTCCCCGGCCCCTCTGGCTACCCCATGACCTGGCTGCTGGGGAGGGGTTTCATGCCTGGATTTGATCATCAGCTTTCAGGCCCAAAGACACTGGAGCGGCTCCGAGGCGCCCCGGAAGGCTTCTCCAGAACTGACCTGCACCTGGCTGTGGTTCCAGTGCTGACAGCATTAATCTCTTACCATAACTACCTGGACAAAACCAAACAGGTAGGAGGTCAGAGCAGGACAGGCCAGCTTGGTGGCGCCTGGGATTCCAGGGCTTGGCCCAGGTAGGCCCCACATTGTTCTCATAAATGGGTTTCTGCCAGGCCAGGGGTGAGTGAGCTGGCTCTGCTTCCCCGGGTGGCTGCCAGGTGCCCAGCGTGGGGACATCCGATTCCCCCGGTGCTTCTAGCTTTCTCAGGCCTGGGAGCCCTCCGGTGTCCCCGTCCACCCCGGCAGTGTCTCCGCTCCCTGCGGAGTGCTGCCTGGCCTGTCCCTGCTGTCCCATGGGGCAGGTGGCCATGCCGTTGGGTGGAGTGGGGCTGGTTCTGAGGCGCAGGGCGGGCAGGCCAGAGGCCTTGGCTTCTGCCTCTCTCCACACCCACCATCAGGTGCTGGAAACTCACAGAGGCACTGTGCCTTCACCCGCGATCTGCCTCAGGTCCCCCGTCCCAGTCGCATTCCTCCACACCTCTCTTTGACGTGGCCCTCCGGGATGAGGAGCTGGTATCCTAGAGATTCTGGCTCCCACTCAGGGCCATGCCCGCCAGGAGCTGAGACTCGGCCCATCTGTGCCCCAGGCCTCAGCTCCTGACGGAGGCCCTGTGGGGAGGTGATGTCGAGTTCCCACCCCTCAGGCTCAGCCCCACCATACTGGGCCACTTCGGCCCCTCTGAGAGGCTCCCCAGGTCCTCACAGGTCTTGCCCCAAAGCATAGCCAGCCTTGCTGGGCTGCAGGTTCTGAGGCCTTACTGGCCCACAGTGTATCCGAGGGCTGAGGCCGGCTTTGGGAAATGGAAGCTGTTCCCGGGACACTGCCTGGCAGGCCGTCTGGCCCCAGGCTCTGCCTGAGTGCCGCTCATCTTCTGCTGTCCTCATGGAAGACACTGCCCAGGGTTGGTGTGGGATCTGGCGGCCTCGCCACTTCAGGCAGCGCAGCCCCTTGCAACAGAGCCAGCCTGTTAGGACCCCAGGAGCGGGCGATGAGATCCCAGTGTGTCTGGGTTCTGTTGGCCTGTGGGATGGTGTCGGAATGCAACTGACCGGAGCAGTCTGCTGTGCAGAGTCTGCTCGAGTAGCTCAGCGCCGGTGGCTCTGCCCCATAGGCATTCAGGGACTTCCTAAGCCTTGGCCCTTCTCCCGGTGGAGCGCTCGAGGTTGGTGAGAGGGAGGCGAGGCTGCCTCTGCTGCGGGCGGGTGGGGCTTGAGACGCCCTGTCTCCTGCAGCGCGAGATGGTCTACTGCCTGGAGCAGGGCCTCATCCACCGCTGTGCCAGCCAGTGCGTCGTAGCCTTGTCCATCTGCAGCGTGGAGATGCCTGACATCATGATCAAGGCGCTGCCCGTCCTGGTGGTGAAGCTCACACACATCTCGGCCACAGCCAGCATGGCCGTCCCGCTGCTGGAGTTCCTGTCCAGTGAGTCCCCGCCCTGTCTGCACATGCACCCCTGAGGTTCGGGCTGTGCCCTGTGTGGAATACCCTGTGCGGGCTTCTCTGATGCCCTCTCAGGACTCCTTGGGGAACCTGAGTGTCTCACCTGCTGTTGCCTCAGGGCCTGGGTGTCTCTGCCTGGCTGCTGTGAGTGCTCTCCCTCCTGGCCTTGAGGGGCGGCTCCTCTCACCCCTCTAGTGTCCATGTGAACGCCCCTCCTTGAAGAAGCCTCTTCCCCCTGAGCCTTGGCCCTGCCCTGGTTCTGGGCCTCCTCTCTGTCCATCAGAGCACACATTGCTTCATGGGGGCTTTGTTCGCTTCCCCCAGACTGACTTCAGGAGCTCAGGTGCCTGCCCCTTCCGCTCAACTGCCTAGTGTGCGTCTGGGCGGGTCGTCAATGTTTAGATGGCAGAAGGGCACTGCTGGGCCAGCACTTCGTGTAGAGGCTGGAGAGGAGATTGTGTGTACTTTGTGGGCCACATACGGGTCCTGTCAGTCTTTCTGTTTTGTTTATAATCCTTTAGAAGCATAGAAGCCTGGCCGGGCGTGATGGCTCATGCCTGTAATCCTAGCACTTTGGGAGGCTGAGGTGGGTGGATCACCTGAGGTCAGGAAATCAAGACCAGCCTGGCCAACCTGGCAAAAGCCCGTCTGTACTAAAAATACAAATATTAGCTGGGCATGGTGGCGGGTGCCTTTAGTTCCAGCTACTCGGGAGGCTGAGGCAGGAGAATCTCACGAACCCGGGAGGCGGAGCTTGCAGTGAGCGGAGATCACGCCCCTGCACTCCAGCCTGGGCGACAGAGCAAGATTCCGTCTCAAAAAAAAAAAAAAAAAGTGTGGAAGGCTTTCCTCACAGGTCACACAAATGGCAGGCCACAGCTGGAATTGGCCTGGGAGCCGTGGTTGGCTGGCCATGGGATGGACAGCTGAGGCCAGGGTCGGGAAAGCCCCGTCCGTGTGACTGTGGCCTTCCCTCCTCTGCAGCACCCCGTTGCTGTCGTGGGCAGAGCAGCCTGTTGGCCTTTAGAGGCCCTGCATGGGACCCCGGCTCCCCTGACCACTGTCTTTGTTACTGCAGCTCTGGCCAGGCTGCCGCAGCTCTACAGGAACTTCGCCGCGGAGCAGTATGCCAGTGTGTTCGCCATCTCGCTGCCGTACACCAACCCCTCCAAGTGAGTGGCCACCCCACGTCCTGTGCCTGCAGCCCTGGCCAGGCCTTGCGGCAGAAAGCCCTGGCAGCCTTGGTGCCCAAGGCCTGAGCGCCTCTGCTTTTTGCACTTCATGCCCTGGGGACGTTTCCCTGGTGCCAGGATGGAGTGCCAGCCCCCTTCTCGTCTCAGGTTTAATCAGTACATCGTGTGTCTGGCCCATCACGTCATAGCCATGTGGTTTATCAGGTGCCGCCTGCCCTTCCGGAAGGATTTTGTCCCTTTCATCACTAAGGTAGGCCCAGGGCCAGCGAAGGCTGTGTCCCTTGACAGGCCAGGGCTTGCTTTGCCCTTGGCTGTCCATGGCTAGGGGAGAGTGATGACGGGCAGGCAGAGGGCAGTGGGAGGGTGTTTGGGGCTGTGCCTATGGCGCTGGGGGCTCTGCTGGGCAGCCTGAAGGGGTTTGATGCATGGTGGGCATGGAGGGGTGGGAGCTGGTGCTGCTGCCTTGCCCTCAGCGAGCAGCTTGTCCCCGGCCAGGGGGCACCCAGCAGGCCTGTTGAGGGCCGGGCCTCCACCCCCCATTGCCACCCCTCACTGTCCGGGCCTGCTCACTCTGCCAGGGCCTGCGGTCCAATGTCCTCTTGTCTTTTGATGACACCCCCGAGAAGGACAGCTTCAGGGCCCGGAGTACTAGTCTCAACGAGAGGCCCAAGAGGTACGGCCTGCAGGGGTGTGCCTGGCATCGGTGTGGGCGGGGAAGGACGTGGGGCTGTGGCCTGGCTGACGGTGCCTCCAGGTCAGTGAGTGGAAATGGGTCCTGCGGCTGGGGGCCAAGGTGTCCTGGAGTATGTGAGGCAGGGCAGGACCTGCAAGGGCCACTAACACCCCTCAGCCCCTCACCAGGTTGGCCATGGTGGCCTGCAGCACGGTAGCACCATGGCCTGGGTCCTGGCCGCTTGTGCCACACGCACCTACTTGTGGAGTTGGGGAATAGGGTGCAAGCTGTAGGCGCCTGAGCCCCTTGAAGGAGCCCGGCCTTGTCTGGGGCTCCCCCCTCCTCTGCAGCCCCCAGCCTGCCGCCAGCCAGGGACTCTGCTTCACCATCACTGCCGCCTTGCCAGATCGCAAAGAGCTGAGCTGGCCTCTGTGTTCTTGTTTGCATTTCATTTGAACGGCTTTCTCCTCCCGTCCCCCACCTTCCTGCCCAAGCTATTTTGGCTTTCCCTAGATGGGAATACGGCATTTTCCAGCGTGACCTCAGCTCGGAAGCTGTTCTCTGGAGCCCCTGGGGGCTCGGGGTCAAGCTCGGCCATTTCAGCCAGAGACTTCTTTCTGGGGTCTTGGTTTCTTTTCCTAGTGACCTTCAGGGCCTGGCCACTGAGGCCTCCGTGCCTCCTCGGTCAGAGCGGGGCGGTGTCTGCCTTCCGCGGGTGGTGGGATCGCCTGGCCAGCACAGCCTGGAATCTGCCGTGGGGGTGGCCCACACACGTTTAATTTGCACTGATGTTTGTTTTGGTGTCATGCGTGAAGCCTTACTTTTCCTCAGTCATGTTTACCAGATGTATTATCATGCATTTTTGTTTTCTGTCTCTTCCCCGCTAACTGCCCTTTGGCATGGCTCTTTTGCTCATCTCACCCGCGGGATCTCTCCATCCTGACCCTGTGGCCTGGGACCTTTCCTCCTCACCCCTCCACTGGCTTGTTCTCCCCTCCCGGGAGCTGGGCTCTCTGGGGCGTTGGGGCTCCTTCCTCACCCGATAGTCTGAGGATAGCCAGACCCCCCAAACAAGGCTTGAATAACTCTCCACCCGTGAAAGAATTCAAGGAGAGCTCTGCAGCCGAGGCCTTCCGGTGCCGCAGCATCAGTGTGTCTGAACATGTGGTCCGCAGGTAGCGGGACTGTGTTGGGTGGGGGGCACGGACCCTGGAGCTTGGCCCCGTGAGCACCTGGGTGGCAGTGCATGGGGCTGCTTGCATGACCTCGTCGTCTGCCCGTGTCCTCCCTGGCCAGCCCAGGGGGAGCTGGTGACGAGGGGTGGAAGGGTTGCATTCTGTCCCCAGGCCCCGTAAGAGCACGGGCTGGCTGCACGCATTCCCAGGCCCCTTCGGGGTGCCGCTCGGAGAGAGCCAGGCGTGCCGGGCAGCGGCCTCCACAGGCTGTCCCCAAGGGCCGCAATGCTGGTTGGGGGAGACACCACTCCTGGTTTTGGCCTTTTCGTATTCTCTAGAACGGACGTTTTTCCTTGGGCTCTCTTCTCAACAGGGTTTATTTTTTGTTGTAGCTGAAAGGGAATAAGGGGCATTTGGGGAGGGTGCTGGGGTGGGGCCAGCCTGGGAGGGTCTGGGTGGGGGCCAGGATCCTCCAGGGCGTGGGCCTGGGCCCCAGGCCACGGCTTCAGTCAGTTCTCCCTGCGGTGTCTGCGTGCAAATATGGGCTCTCAGGCTCTCGGCTGTCTCCTGCCTGGGGGTCACCGCTGCTGGCACTGGCAGAGGGGATATCTGTCTCCTCCTGGAAGCCCGTTGCAGCCCAAGGGGTCCCACAGCCCTGAGTCCATCCACCTCCTTGCCTCAGGCCGGCCTCTGCTGTGCGGGACTTGGCCAGGGCTTGGGGTGGTAGGGGTGCTCGGTGAAGCTTAAAGCCGTTTTCTAGCACATTCTGTATCATGAGCAAAATATTGCTATGAAATTTGTATCAGAATGAACCCCGCAGAAGCCTCTTCCCTGTCACTTACGTGTGACTGGTCACTGGGTGTGGAGCCCAGGCAGCCGCTTGCCTGCCTGGGAGTGAGGGTGAAAGGCCACGCGGGGATCCCAGACCTCTGCGTGCTCGCCGGAGGCAGCCTGCGGGCAGAATGCAACGTGGGCCTATCTGCGTGGCCTCCGCCTCTCTGCATGACTACACTGTTTCACCATGAGGCCGTAACCTAGTGCTCCCGTGGGCTTTGGTGAGGGGGATGTCCGTCTCTCTAGCCTCCTGAGTCTGCTCTGACCAGTGGGCCTGGTCTTCCCCCCCCCAGCGTCTCCCCGTTCTCTGGGATGATGTGGTCCACGTGATTCTCCAGCCGAGGCTCGCTGGGCCGCCCACACCCTGTTGGGTTCTTTCCGAGCGAGTTCCTCGGCCGTGCATGCATCGAGCTTTGATCCCTTGGTGATAGGCGGCTCGGCCCGCCCTGCCTGGCACCCTGACCCCGGTTGCGGCCTCTCCCTCCAGCAGGATACAGACATCCCTCACCAGTGCCAGCCTGGGGTCTGCAGACGAGAACTCCATGGCCCAGGCTGACGATAGCCTGAAAAGCCTCCATCTGGAGCTCACGGAAACCTGTCTGGACATGATGGCCCGATACGTCTTCTCCAACTTCACAGCTGTCCCGAAGAGGTGCAGGCGGCTCTCCAGGGCTGGGCTGGCCTTCGGGAGCCGAGGCATGCGGGAGCTCCACGGGCGAGCTGGGTTTCACGCTCCCTGTCTTCTAGGTCTCCTGTGGGCGAGTTCCTCCTGGCGGGTGGCAGGACCAAAACCTGGCTGGTTGGGAACAAGCTTGTCACTGTGACGACGAGTGTGGGAACCGGGACCCGGTCGTTACTAGGCCTGGACTCAGGGGAGCTGCAGCCCGGCCCGGAGTCGAGGTGACTGCACCTTCCTTCTCTCCATGCCTGCCAGCCTCGACACTGGCTGTCCCAAGCCCATGCCCACGAGGCACCCTCGTGCCAACCTGGGGACTGAGTCCACCCTGTGCATGGGATTCTCTTCTTAGCTCCAGCCCTGGCATGAATGTGAGACAGACGAAGGAGGCGCCAGCCAAGCTGGAGTCCCAGGCTGGGCAGCAGGTGTCCCGTGGGGCCCGGGACCGGGTCCGTTCTATGTCAGGTGAGCCTTGGCCCCAGCCACTCCCACATGGGCACCAGGGCTCCCTCAGTTGCTGCTGCTGGTCCCAGTGTTCAGGAAGGCCCCTGAGCCCAGAGGCCGGGGTGGCTGGCTTCAGGCCTGGCCCACGTCCTGACTCGGGGTGAGGCCTCCACAGCTTACCCCACAGCCGTGGAGTGGTGGAGTGCGGCCCGTTTGCTGCAGAGGGGCCTGTTCTGGGAGCTGGTGTTTCCTGTGGGTCTTTAGCCCGGCTCAGTCCTGGAGCCTCCTCTGCTCCAGTGAGCCATGGTCTGACTGCAGGGCAGGTTCTGGGTCCCTCCCCGTGGCCCTGGGTCCACTGAGGCCAGTGCTGTGGTGGGCTGTGCTTCGAGGGCAGAGCTGCCACCCTCTCTGGCTCCCTGTGGCACCAGCCTGCCAGGCCCGGGGGAACATTCAGCTTTAGGCTGGTGGTTTTGCATCAGGTAGGTGGTGCTCACCAGTCCTCCGCCCTCCTCTTCAGGGGGCCATGCTCTGCGAGTTGGCGCCCTGGATGTGCCGGCCTCCCAGTTCCCGGGCAGTGCCGCTTCTCCAGGACCACAGACTGCACCAGCCGCGAAGCCTGAGAAGGCCTCAGCCGGCACCCGGCTTCCTGTGCAGGAGAAGACGAACCTGGCCGCCTACGTGCCCCTGCTGACCCAGGGCTGGGCGGAGATCCTGGTCCGGAGGCCCACAGGTACTGGGCGGGGCTGGCCTGGGCCCCGTCCCTCTGCCAGTCACCCACAGAGCTGTGGACACACGGGCGATTGCAGACTTGGCCCTCTTGGGGTATTTGGGGGTAACTTTTTTTCCCCCCCGAGACAGAGTCTCGCTCTGTCGTCCAGGCTGGAGTGCAGTGGCGCGATCTCGGCTCACTGCAGGCTCCGCCTCCCGGGTTCACGCCATTCTCCTGCCTCCGCCTCCCAAGTAGCTGGGACTACAGGCGCCCGCACCATGCCTGGCCAATTGTTTTGTATTTCTAGTAGAGACGGGGTTTCACCGTGTTAGCCAGGATGGTCTTGATCCCCTGACCTCGTGATCAGCCTGCCTCGGCCTCCCACAGTGCTGGGATTACAGGCGTGAGCCACCGTCTTGGCCATTTGGGGGTACTTTTAAGTCTCCAGAGGTGAGCTGTGAGGGGCGATCCAGGTGGCCGAGGTGGGGCAGGGGCCTGTAGTGAACCAAGTGGCTTCCACGGCAGAGAGTCGCCCTCCGCGCCTGGAGGTTGGAAGTCTGAGATCCAGGTGCTGCTTGGCAGGAGCTGCTTCTCAGAGGCCTCCGTCCTTGGCCTGCAGCGGCTTTTCGCCTGTGTCCTCACAGGGTCTTTCCTGGATGTCTGCGTGTTAATCTTAGGAGGAAACCAGCCGTGGCTTGGGTCCACTCTGGTGCCTTGTTAGCCTTAATTACCTTTCCTCTGAAACCCAGTCTCCAGAGACAGTCTTGTTCTGAGTTCCTGGGGTTGGGATTAAAGCACACCAACATGGGGGGCACAGCTCAGTCTCTTCCCAGAGGCAGAGGGAGGCCTGTGCAGAGGCCCAGAGCCCAGGGCCGCCTGGGTGTGGCTGAGGGGTGCGAGGAGTGGGGCTCCGGCCCTCGTGGAGGCCTTGGGTCCGGACTGTGAGGCTGTGGGCTGGAGGCTGCCGCTCACAGGTGCCTCCCCAGTCTTGGCCGAGCCTGGCCTCGGGACCGGAGCTGATGGGGGCGGCAGGGTGGTGGCCACCAGCGCTGGCTCTGACATTGTGGTCCTGAGGATCGTGGGAGGGAGCATCAGTGCAAAACCAGGGCCCAGCCAGGAGGCCTCCCGGGGGCCAGGGATGGGCATGGGGCGGCGCTGGCCTCAGGCCAAAGGTGTTACCGCCTCTGCAGGGAACACCAGCTGGCTGATGAGCCTGGAGAACCCGCTCAGCCCTTTCTCCTCGGACATCAACAACATGCCCCTGCAGGAGCTGTCCAACGCCCTCATGGCAGCTGAGCGCTTCAAGGAGCACCGGGACACAGCCCTGTACAAGTCGCTGTCGGTGCCAGCGGCCAGCACGGCCAAACCCCCTCCTCTGCCTCGCTCCAACACAGGTGAGTGGCATGGCGGGCCTCAGCATGGGCTCTGCTCCCACTGGCCTGGTGCTCCTGGTGACGGCAACATGGCTCCTCTCCGCTGAGGGCACCTACACGGCTGGGAGTGGTCCCTGGCCTGCCTCAGCACACTCATCCTCTGGTGTCTGGGAGAAGGCTGGCCTGTGGGAGGTGCCTGCCCTGCTCAGGAAACTGGAGCTGGCAATGTCAAAAGCAGTAGGGACCCTGTGGAGCCTTTGCCCAGCACCCTCCATGGGGAGTCCAGCACTGCAAGCTCCAGGAGGCTCCGCGGCAGCCTCCCTCCCTGCCTGGGCCCAGGGTTGGACACCTAGGCCCGCCTGCACACTCTCGGCCCCCACCCTACTCGGCACCGTGCTTCTCGCCAGACCCTCTGGCCCTTCTCTGTGGCTGCAGATGGCACTTAGTAGCCTAGGATGTCTACTCACGGGAAGAGGGAGGCCCAGCCCTCCTCAGGTCCGCCCGAGCAGCTTCCAGCTCTGGGCCCTGTGCGCGCCTCTGCCGGCCGCTGGCCCTGCCCTCTCTCCTCTGCAGGCACGGGGCCTGTGCTCTCTGCTCGACCTGTGTGTAGCCCCTCCTCCTGCTGACGTGGCCGCGCACGGGCTTCCCTTGCAGTGGCCTCTTTCTCCTCCCTGTACCAGTCCAGCTGCCAAGGACAGCTGCACAGGAGCGTTTCCTGGGCAGGTATTGGCGCGCCTCTCGAAGGGAAGCGGTTTGCTGCAGAGCGCCACTCTGCCTCATAGATGCTGTGCTCATCGCCTCATCCGCCCGCCCCCATGGTCCGTCTGACCTCCATTGCCCTGGGGAGCAGGTCCCGACTCGCATGAGGACGTCTGTGCAGAACGCCTTGGCTTAGCCAGCAGGATCCCCTTGACTTGATCCCTTTGTGGCTGAGCCCCGTCTCTGCGCTGTGCGAGCACGCCCAGCTTCAGGCCCGAGGGGTGGGGGTGGCCTGAGTCTCCATGGTGACATCAACTGAGCTGCAGACTCTGACGGGGGCCGGCTCTTTAGGGGGAAGCCCGCCCCGGGCCCCTGCCGAGCTGGCCTTGCCCTGGTCTGGTGGCTCCCCGGCCTCTTGTGGCTCCCCTGGCTTCTGGTGGCTCCCCGGCCTCTGGTGGCTCCCCTGGCCTCTGGAACCCACAGATGGGGCTGCGTGTGCCTCGCGTCCCAGGTTGACCAAGGGCCCTGCAGACTGACCTCTGCCTGTTACCCCCAGGCCCTGGCAGGGAGTGCTGTGACCTGCATGGTGCTCCCCTGCCAAGTCTCCACGTGTGGACAGGAGCAAGTTCGGAAGGGCTGCGTGGGACGGGCCCTGGGGCGTGTGACTGTGTGTGTGCAGGGCTGTGTGGACTCCCGGGGGCTGTGTTGGTCCCCTCTGTTGCTGCTTCTACTCCCTTTCCCTCTGCCCTGACGCTGGCACAGGAAATACTGCTTTGGGACCTCACACCCTCTCTCCTTAGTGTCCCCAGCTGTTGGTCTGGCTTGGAGGTGGAGGGTGAGCCTCTGCTCTTGGGAGCGGGCTCCCAAGTCTGTTTGCAAATAGGGACTTCCCCACGCCACGGAGTCTCTGCCTCCTTCCTCAGTTATGGAGGGCTGGTTTCAGGTGCCCCCTCTTCTAGAGCTGAGGCCCGTCTTGGGCGGAGAGTGTCTTGCCCCTGCCTACCTGGAGGCACAGGGGTGGCTGCTGGTGGACTACGGTGGGCAGAGCCGGTTGCCTGCCCATCCCCCAGGAGCTCATGCAGGAGATGTCTGTGTCAGGGTTACACCCAGGCCCTCCCAGTGTCTTCCCTGCCCGCTCGGTGGATCGCAGCAGTAAGCAGAGCCCTGGGGAGGCTCTCAGGGCTGCTGTCCCTCTGGTCAGAAGGCTGGTTCTCAGAGCCGTCTGTGAGCGCCAGGGCCTGGCCTAGCCCCACATCCAGCAGCCCCATCTGTGTCCTCCCAGACTCTGCCGTGGTCATGGAGGAGGGAAGTCCTGGCGAGGTTCCTGTGCCAGTGGAGCCCCCAGGATTGGAGGACTTTGAGGCAGCGCTAGGCGTGGACAGGCGCACAGACGCCTACAGCAGGGTGAGTGTGGCTCAGAGCCTAGACCCTCCTGAGCTGGGGGGTCTCCTTGTGGGAGGCAGGGCTCGGCGTGGGTGGGCCTGCACCCGGGGGACTGGCTCTGTGAACTTGGGCGAGATGTTCTTCAACATTCTTTGTGCACAGACGGTCTGCACTTCCCAGCCGTCCACCTGGGCCGGCCCCTGGCTGCTGGGCAGCCTGTGGTCTCGGGATGCTGATACCTCGGCTCGCACAGTGTGGGGCACAGCTGGTGGTGGTGCTGCTGCTTCACGGGTGGGGACCGTAGCCTGGTGCTTGGGCTGCTCTGTGGCCCTGGGACAGAGGACAGATAGGGCCTCTCACCACCTCCAGGGCAACCCCAGGTAGGCTTGAGGGTGCCTCCTGATGGGGTTCTCTTTGGGATGGTCCTTTCTAGTCGTCCTCAACCTCCAGCCAGGAAGAGAAGTCATTCCACGCAGAGGAGCTGGTTGCCGGGGGAATCCCCATTGAACGAGCCGTCTCCTCGGAGGGTGGCCGGCCCTCTGTGGACCTCTCCTTCCAGCCCTCACAGCCCCTGAGCAAGTCTAGCTCCTCTCCTGAGCTGCAGACCCTGCAGGACATCCTCGGGGACCCAGGGGACAAGGCCGACGTGGGCCGGCTGAGCCCTGAGGTTAAGGCCCGTTCACAGTCAGGGATCCTGGACGGGGAAAGTGCTGCCTGGCCAGCCTCGGGTGAAGACAGTCGGGGCCAGCCCGAGGGTCCCTTGCCTTCCAGCTCCCCCCGCTCGCCCAGTGGCCTCCGGCCCCGCGGTTACACCATCTCCGACTCGGCCCCATCACGCAGGGGCAGGAGGGTAGAAAGGGATGCCTTTAAGAGCAGAGCCACAGCTTCCAATGCAGAGAAAGTGCCAGGCATCAACCCCAGGTGGGCCTCTTGCTTCCGGGCGGGGCTCCTGATACCATCCTGCAGGAACCTGGTGCCTCAGTTGCCCCAGGCCGAGCAGGCTGGCGAGGGTCCTCGCCTGTGCCCTAGGACTGGCTGGAGCCCCTGGGAAGGCGGTGGAGTGGGAGATGGCCAGGTTCTGTTCCTCCCTGGGCTGTGGCTGCCCTGGCCAGGCCTTCACCTGGGTGCCCACTGTCTCCTCCCCGTGCAGTTTCGTGTTCCTGCAGCTCTACCATTCGCCTTTCTTTGGTGACGAGTCAAACAAGCCAATCCTGCTGCCCAATGAGGTAGGCGTGGCCTCCCTCTCCTGCAGTCTGCTGGAGCTTTGTGGCTCTGGGGAATGGTGGGGGCCCAGCTCTGCTGCTCAGAGCTCAAGCTTACAGGGGGCTCTAGCCTCGGCTCCCTGTGGCAGCCTGCTGTGACCAGCCTGGGTGGGGTGGCTTCCCATGGACAGGCATCTGGGGCTCAGACAGGGCTCTGTGTGCCACAGTCACAGTCCTTTGAGCGGTCGGTGCAGCTCCTCGACCAGATCCCATCATACGACACCCACAAGATCGCCGTCCTGTATGTGGGAGAAGGCCAGGTGAGGCTGCAGGGCCAACCTAGGTGCCTGGATAGGGCCAGCTGGGCCTCAAGCCTGCAGGGGGTGGGAGTCTGGGCCCCCTACGCTCCGCGGAGCTCAACACTGCTGGGTACCCTAGAGCATGAAGTGCTCATTGAGCTCCATGCCACATGCTGCTCTGAGTGCTGGGGACCCAGACGCGAGTGACAGGTCAGCGTGTGAGCACCCGGCACGCCAAGGAGTCGGAAGGACTGGGCGGGTGGCACCGGTCGCGGGGCTGGGGAGGGTGCTATTGGTCAGTGAGCTGACAGCTGAGTGGTGAGGGAGAGGGCAGGGGGAGCCTGCATAAGGGGTAGGGGCATCCTGCACAGCAGCAGCAGGTGCAGAGGCCGGGGGCACCCTGCCCAGCGGGAGCATCTGTGCTGGGCGAGCACAGTAGCCGATAGGGTAGGCAGCCTCAGTGCCCTAGAGGCTGCACCTTCATCCCAAGGGAAAGGGCAGGGCCTGGGTTGCTTCTGACTCAGCCGAGTCTTAATGAGTCCCTCCTGCTGTGTGGCTCGTGGAGGTGGGTGGTGACGGTCTCTGTGGGAGCACAGTAGGCCCCTGGGGGCAGGCTGCTGAGGAGCTAGGGCCCTGGCTGTGCTTTGAGGGTGGAGCTCCCTGATTTTGCTGGCCAGGCATACACAGGGCTGAGGGAAGAGAGGGGGTCAAGGATGACACTTGGTGTCTGGCCTGGGTGGCTGCTGGAATGAATGGTCCCGTCTGCCTCAGGGATCAGAGTGGGGCTCCCGGCAGAGCCCACTGGGCACCCCCACTCTCTGCGGGGCGGGGCCCGGCCCGGGAGTGATGCCACCTTGCCTCTCCTCTCTTCCCACAGAGCAATAGTGAGCTCGCCATCCTGTCCAACGAGCATGGCTCCTACAGGTACACGGAGTTCCTGACGGGCCTGGGCCGGCTCATCGAGCTCAAGGACTGCCAGCCAGACAAGGTGTACCTGGGAGGCCTGGACGTGTGTGGTGAGGACGGCCAGTTCACCTACTGCTGGCACGACGACATCATGCAAGGTGTGGCCTGACCCCCACCCACTCCTGCTGCCCCACGCCTCGGGGCACGGCTCCTATCTGGTCCATGGGGCATGGCCCCGGCATCCCCACCCGCTCCAGCTCCCCACGCTTCAGGGTCCGAGCTCAGCAGCATGGGCGTGGAGGCAGTGATGGGGCTGGTGGCTTTGCTTCCCAAGGCCCTGCCCCTGGGGAAGGGCCGAGGGCCACTGGCTAGGCACCAGAGGACGTGGCCCCGCAGGCCCCCGAACCCCTGGAGGAGTCAGGAGGTGCCCCCGGTGCTGGGCACAAAGGGCCTCAGTACTGGCCCCACAAACCCATCTGGCTCTGCTCACCTGCAGCCGTCTTCCACATTGCCACCCTGATGCCCACCAAGGACGTGGACAAGCATCGTTGCGACAAGAAGCGCCACCTGGGCAATGATTTCGTGTCCATTGTCTACAATGACTCTGGCGAGGACTTCAAGCTCGGCACCATCAAGGTGAGTGAGGGGCTGTCAGTGGGGCTGGGTCCCAGGCAGGTGCGTGCTACTGTGTCCTGGGTTGGTGGGGGGTCCTCCCTGAGCTTTGGTCACAAGGAGCATGAGGAGAAGCCGCAGTGCTCAGGGCCCCATGGGCATGAGCTTCAAGCCCTGAGCCTGAGTTGCATCATCTGTGCCATGGAGCCTGTGGCCCCTGCTGCTGGGGTTTTGTCAGGAGTAACTGGCAAGTGCAGACTGGGTGTGCTGGGTGGGCACAGTATAGTTGGTGCTTCCTGTCTGCCCGGCGCGGCCCTTGGGCCCCCAGTCTCCCCAGTGGCAGCTGTCAGGCCACTCGCTTGGTTACCGCCACGCACCACTAGGCAGCAACCAGCATCAGCCTCTTCTGGAGGTGGGCTGGGTTGGCCAGTGTCACAGAGCATGTCCTGGGTGCTCTGTCCGGTGAGCCCCAGCGTGGCAGGGAGAGCTGGCATGGCCCAGGCAGGGCAGGTGGGCTGGAGGCCTCACTCCAAGGGCCCCAGGACCCTGAGGCAGCCACTGAACCAAAACCCTGGGGCTGCTAGTCAGAGTCCAGGAGGGGTAGGAGCATAGCGAAGGCGGGCCCAGCCAGATGCCAAGACGATCAATGGGGGACATCCCAGAGGCTGAGGAGGGTGTGGTGGTGCTGAGATGGGGTACACGGCACCCTTCATGGCTGGGCAGACGGATTTGGACGTATGCAGACACGCTGGGGGCCCTAGCAAGTAGAGGTGCCCCGCTGTGGCTGCAGCAAATGTGGGTGCTGGGCCCAGGTGTGGAGGGGGCTTGGCCTGTGGGAGGCCAAACACAGCCCCGCTGCCGGAGGGGAAAGTTCAGGGGCAGATGCTGCCCATGGAGCCGACAAGCGTCTAGCAGTGCAGCCAGGCAGTGGCTGAGAGCAGCCCTCAGCACACGGTGTGTGCGGGGATGACCCCTTCTCTTGTCCGGGCAGGGCCAGTTCAACTTTGTCCACGTGATCATCACCCCGCTGGACTATGAGTGCAACCTGGTGTCCCTGCAGTGCAGGAAAGGTGGGCCCGGGTGGGGCTGGGCAGTGCAGGAAAGGTGGGGCCAGGGTGGGGCCGGTGTCCCTGCAGTGCAGGAAAGGTAGGGTTGGGGGGGGACTGGGCAGGGTGGCGCCAAGGGCCCTGGGCCTGGCATGACCACCAAGTCTCCCCAGACATGGAGGGCCTTGTGGACACCAGCGTGGCCAAGATCGTGTCTGACCGCAACCTGCCTTTTGTGGCCCGTCAGATGGCCCTGCATGCAAACGTGAGTGGGGGCAGGTCCAGGCGTGAGGTGGTGGGACAGGCCCAAGTGCCACCTGAGAGCGAGCTCACCCCTGCCTACGTCCCTAGATGGCCTCACAGGTGCACCACAGCCGCTCCAACCCCACCGACATCTACCCCTCCAAGTGGATTGCCCGGCTCCGCCACATCAAGAGACTCCGCCAGCGGGTAGGGAAGATGGGGCTGCCCAGGCTGTGGGGCGGGCGGGTGGGCAGAGCGGGTGCCACGCCTCCTGGACTTGCTGCCCAAGCTGCCTCTGCCTTCAGATCTGCGAGGAAGCCGCCTACTCCAACCCCAGCCTGCCTCTGGTGCACCCCCCATCCCATACCAAAGGGCCTGCACAGACTCCAGCCGAGCCCACGCCTGGCTACGAGATGGGCCAGCGGAAGCGCCTCATCTCCTCCGTGGAGGACTTCACCGAGTTCGTGTGAGGCTGGGGCCCTCCCTGCTGCGCCCGCCCTGGACAGTATTTTGTGTCAGTGAAATAAAGTCCTCTCGCTGGTGCACAGACAGAGGCACAGGCTGCAGTCAGACAGCGCTTTTATTGACTTTGTCTGCTTGGTGCGGGGGTTGGGTGGGAGGAGGTTGAGGCTCTAGCAGCAGCCGTGCCCGCAGAAGTGGTACACAAAAGCAGGCGCAGCCAACTCCGAGGGCCCTGGGGCTGCCCGGGCCACACAGCACACACGCGCACACACGCACACGCTCACCTTCCTCCACCCTGGGAGCCAGCCACCAGGAGGAGTCTTTTTCTCTAACCACCCTGGGGTCCTCTGACATGCCTAGTCCTGCTTCTTGCCCAGACCCGATGCCAGCAGGCCTGGGCGCTGCTCTCTCGCTACCTGGCCTAGAGCAAGAAGGATGACAAGGCCTCGGGGGTGATGAGAGTGCCTGGGGGACAGCTGTGCCCCCAGCACTGGCCCAGGGCCATGGTCGCATCCAAGCAGCAGCCGGGCTGCCGTAGCCCCGCCACACCTACCAAGGTGTTGGGGAGGCCAGCTCTGGGTGCAGGGCCCACTTTCAGCTGCCAGGCCCCTCAGCCCTAGTGAAAATAGTGACATACAAAAATATATACATTTTAACACCATATAAATTACTGACACGAGACACAGTGAGACGATGCGGGGAGTACGGTAGGAACAGGAGAGGTAATAACTTAGGGGCAGGGTGGCGGCGGCGCAGGCTAACCCTCCCTGAAGCCAGCAGCCTTAGCGATGGGGGACATCTGCCCAGGGGGTGGGGCCGGGCACAGCCCGCTGTACCTGAGGACTCGGGCAAATAAATTAGCATCTCAGAGGCTAGAAAACATCCAATACTGCTGTGTCCTCCCCCAGGGAGCCGGGGAGGGGACCCTGGGTCCTGGTTGGACACACAGCCTCTTTAAAGTGCTGAAGCCCACAGGCAGACAGACACCCCTGCCTGCTCTCTGGGGAACCTGCGTGCAGCCATTCTGCCTGGCCCGAGGCCTTGAGGGTGGCAGAAGGTAATACTGAGCGGTGTCCACTCTGACTCCACAGCCCATCCCCACCAGGGAACGGGCCTAAGTGCTGCTGGGGTGGACCTTGTTCTTGACCCACAGAGGTGTCCTGCTGGGGCCAGTGGCCAGGTCCACACCTCGACTGGCCCGGGCCAGGCGGCTGGGCAGTGCTGGCCGCAGGCCCGGGGATGGGCCACGGGAAGGTCCGGCGGGGGCCCGGCTGCTCCTGCGGCCTTGCAGGCTGTGCAGCTGCTGCTCCAGCTGGTAGACGTCCTCTGTGGCCTGGTTGAGTCGGTCAAACTGGGTGAGCAGGGCCTCGAACACGGCTTGGAGGCGGGAGGGCTCGGGCTCACTCCTCGTCCCCAGCCGGCCCAGGCTCACGCTCAGCCCATCCAGCTGGCTGGAGGAGGTGGAGGGGTGCGACGCATCGGAGCCAGCGCTGGGTGGGGGCACATCCGGGGATACCTTGGAGCCCCTGGAGGAGCGAGAGGGCAGCGGTTCCATCCCTTCAAAGCGGACTTTGTGGCGGAACTGGGGGCGGCACAGGGGCTCAGTCAGTCCGGCTGCACCCTGGGCAGAGCCCAGGGCGTGTCCCTCTCCCCCCCACTGGGCCGTACCCACCTCCTTGACCTTGCTGAGGCCCATCCAGAGGCGCAGCCTGCGCAGGAACAGTTCCACCATCTCGTAGTCCTGGGGCTCCCAGGCCGGCCGATACAGTTCTCCACGCAGGGCGTGGTAGCGCCACCGGAGGATGACAGCCCCCAGCCGTAGGGCGCCCCACAGCCGCAGCACCCAGAGCCCCACACACAGCAGTGGTGACAGGTGCCAGGACTCGGCAGGACACAGGGTAGAGAGCCCGGTCCCAGAGCACAGCACCAGCAAGGCCTGGGCCACACTCCAGAGGGAGTCCACGCAGGAGGACACGAGCTGCGGGGAAGGCGGCATCAGTGAGGGCGTGCAGCCGAGCTGAGCTAAGGGGCTCTCCCCGGCCGCGCAGTCACCTACCAGAACGGCCAGCTGGGCGTAGGCTACCCCGAGCACCACCAGGCCCAAGGTGGCCCCCAGGAGCTCAGGCAGAGCCCGGAATAACGTCTTTCCAAAGACGGACCACTGGCGCACGAAGCGTAGCTGCTGAGCGGCCTGCGGACAAGGGGTCCGTCAGCTTGCAGCCCTGGGGTCTGCGCCCAGCCCCGCGCCCACCGGCCCCGCCCTTACCTTGACCAAGAGCAGGAAAAGCAGCGAGGCCGCCAGGCCACGGGCTGCGGAGCTCAGCTGCGCCACCTGGTCGAAGCTGGTGAAGCGGCGTGGGCGGCCGCGCACGAAGCGGGTCCACTGGCGGTCGGCGGCGCCCAGCTGGGCGAGGCGTACCAGCGCCGTGGCCGCCGTCAGCACCACCAGTAGCCACCGTGCCCAGGCCCTGGGTCGCAACACACGCCAGCACCCTTCCCTGTGCCAAGTACGGGCCTCGGCCACCGCGAAATGCAGCGCGAACAGCAACAGGCACACCTGTGGGGGGCGGGGTCAGGAGGGGGGGCGGGGTCCTGCGAGGGGTGGGGCGCTGCCGGGGTGGGATCCTGCGAGGGGTGGGCTGGGCCGGGGTGGGATCCCGCGAGGGGTGGGCCGGCCGGGTGGGATCCTGGCGAGGGGTGGGCGCCTGCCGGGTGGGATCCTACAGGTGGGGCGCCGTCGGGCGTGGCCCTGGCGGGGTGAAGGCCGGGTGGGAGGATCGGGGCCTGACCGGGGGCGGGCGTACCGAGGTGAGCAGAGGCAGCGATAGGCCCGCGCTGAGGCGGCGCAGCGCAAAGGGGCGGACGCTGAGAGCGGCCAGGGCGCGGCCGGCCGCCGGAAACTCGAGGCGCAGCGTGACGGCGGCGTGCAGCCCCACGGCCGGGCTGTAGCGCGTGAGCTCCACGAACACAGCGCGGCTCCTGCGCAGAGGGTGCGGGTCACTAGGAGAAGGTGGCAGGGCGGAAGCTTCGGGGACCACGCAGTACAGGCGTGGCTGAGGGGCTGTGGAAGCCTCCTAGGCCAGCGGGGGCCTGAGGGGTAAGGGTGGGCTCTTGGCTGGTGACTGCAGCCACCCTGGAGAGGGCAGGGGAGGGAGCTCCCACCTGTTGTCCAGCCAGTTGTGCAGCTGCAGGAATCGCAGCCGGTCGCGGCTCTCCTCCAGGCTCAGGCCCAGCTCCTGCACGTAGCCCCCGCTGTCATACACTGCACAGGAGCCCCAGGACCATGCCCTGTCGGAGAGGGGTGGCGTTGGTGCCGCACCCCAGCCCTTCCGGCACCCCTGAGCCAGGCTGGTCAAGAGGCCGGGGCACTCCTGGAGAACTACTCCCTTGTCCTTGGCACAGACGCCTGGGGCCCTCGCTCTGCTCACCCCAGCAGATCCGGTGCAGAGTAAGCCCATGTCCCCGAGCCATTGTGAGGACTCTCCCAGCCAACGTCGTAGTCGCTGGTGCTGAAGCCTCCCGCAGCTGAACAAGTGTGGACCCTGGGGCCGGGAGGGTCTGGGCAGAGTGCTGAAACACACAGAGTCCCGGGCCGGGACCAGGGCGTCAGCAAAACCCAATAGGCGTGCTTCCTGCTGGCCAGCTCGCCTGAGCTCTGGTTCCGCACCACCCCAGAGAACCCTCCCAGCAGCCATGAATTAGACAATGTTACCATCTCTACTATACAGAGAAGGAAACTGCGGTGTCAAGAGAGCAAAGGTCACACAGCTAGGGAGCAGAGCTGATGCCAGAGTTCCGCTGAAGGCTGCTCTCTGGACAAGAGGAAGGATTTAAGTCTTGGGGCACCCCCTGCCAGCTCACCTTCCTGCAGCCGCACCTGCCGCAGCCGTGGAGGCCCCAGCTCTGGGCTGGACTGGTTCCCATGGACATAGGGCAGCAGCACGTGCGCCATCCATGGCCAGAGCTCCTCAGACCTGCCACAGCACCAGACACAGTCACGTGCTCCAGCCCCCACTGCCCTATGCCCGCCTGGAGTGAGTGGCCACTACAGACCCAGGGAACATGGCTCCCACTTCCCTGCTGGCCACGGCTAGACCTGGGCTCCTCAGCCTTATCCTGCGGACGTTCTGGGGCAGAGAGTTCTCTGTCATGGTCCCATCCTGTGCACTGCAGGGCACGGAGCTGTTTCCCTTGCCTCTGCCCACTGATGCCAGCAGCACCAACCTCCAGTTCTGGCAACCAAAAAGGTATCTACATATTTCCACATGTCCCCTTGGATCTAGCTGGACTAAGGGCAAAACCAAAGCCCAGGAGACAGACCAGTACACCAGGTGCCCGTACCGCGTGATGGCCAGGAAGGTCCGGCTGTGCAGTTCCTGCTTGATGGCGCTCTGCAGACGGTAGGCGTGCCCATGGCACGAGGCATCCCCATAGCTGGCCAGCAGCGTCACCAGCAGAAAAAGCATGTACACCAGGAGGCTCTGGTGGACAGAGGGCCCTGTGGTCAGCCTGGCCCCAGCCCAGTGACAGCAGGGCTTTGGCCACAGCTGGGGCCCCCACAGCTACCGCAGGTGCAGCTGCAGAAAGGTGAGCTGGCAGGGGGCGCCCCAAGACTTTACCTGGCTAAGTAACGGCAGCACATACCCTGCCCGGGACCCCACCTGGGGGCAGACACACAGGCCACTGCAGCGGTGCTTAGGGGCCTTCAGGGTGAGACAGGAGTGGGCATTGGAGCTGGGCCCTGGCAGGGACTGCAGCAGCAAATGGAGGGCATAGGGTAGGAGGGAGTCCTGGCAGAGGCTGCAGAGCCTTGAACCCCCAAGGGCCTTCTAGGTGAGGAAAGGGGGACGACAGTGTCCCGCATACATGGGTGGGAGGTAGGAAAAAGGAGGTGGAGGTGGCACAGGCCACACCCGGGCTCACCCGCAGCATGCCGTGTAGCCTCTTGACCTTTCGGGCTTCCTCCTTGGCCAGGAAGAGTGCAAAGCCGTGGGGGGGGCGTACACGTGGCACACGTGCGCACACGGGCGTCACAGCCGGGCTCTCCACCAGGGTGTCATCTTCATCAGGGTGCAGCCGCTTGGCCACCAGTGAGAAGTACAGTGCTTCCAGCAAGACCTGGGGAGGGGGTGGCTTCAGAGGGGTCCCCCGTGTTGAAGGCCTGCAGCCTACCCCTGACAGCCCCCTCACCTTCAGCGGCTCCCAGCCGAGGAATGAAGCCAGGAAGCTGGTGGTGCTGGACAAGAGCCACGCAACACTCACACCCGGGGGGAAGCCGACACCCACCCACCCTGAGACAGCCACAGCCACAGCCACCAGGAGCAGGCTGAGCCCGTGGGCCAGGGAGGTGCACCAGGCCGGCAGCAGGCGCTTCCGCAGACCCTCCACCAGTCCTGGGAAAGCAGAGACAGACCTGTGACAGGCAGCTAACAGGGAGGGGCTGGGGGCATCCCAGGCCTACGCAAGCGCACCTGTCCTGGAGAGCCTCGCTGCCTGGGGCCGTTCCCAGGTCAGGCCCGGGCTGGGCGGCCCCAGCTCGCCCAGCCTCTGCAGCTCCAGCGTCTCTGTCTTCTCCCCAGGAGTGCTGGACCTGGGGGACATGGTGGGCCGTGAATTCATTCCAGCCTCCAGCAGGCAGTGGCAGCCAAGCCCATGCTAATCTGGGCAGGCAGTTTCTTGACCCTCTCGGGTCATGGGGTCCCCCCACAAAGAGACGGAAGACCCTACCCCAAATGAGAGTGGGAGTGGTGCTAGGAGCCAGGGAACCAAGAGCCACTCCAGGCGCCAAAGCCAGGTGTCTGCCTGTGTCCCTCTCCCACTCACTTTCTGCTGATAAACCCATCGCCTGCAGCCTGACTAGCCGCCCCTACAGCCGCACACGGCCTCTCAGGGCACGACGGGCCCCCCCAACCCTGCAAACTATGACTGGGTCTCGACTATCCAATGAGCATCTCCACAATCTAGAGGCCAGTGTGTCTCTCCCATGCAGTTTTATGGCCTAAAATTAATTTTTGGACAAGGAAACATATAAATGCCTTTCAAATCCCAAGTGTGCAGGGCTCCCTGGGGCCAGAGATCTGCTTGTTTCCAGGAGCCAATGATCACCGAGGCTGTGCCACTGCATCAGGGCACCATGCTGACATGCCCAGTCCCAGAGCTGCTAGAGAAGAGGTACGGAGGCAGCAAAGATGCGCGAGGGGGAGGACGAGACCAACTGCGACATGCTGAGTCCTAGGCTCCCTGGGCGCTCTCCCACACCTGCGCCCTGGTCAGCCTATCACCGAAAGAACCGCCTGACCCGGGGGCCACACTGCACTGACTGCTTGCTGTTTTGCTGTCTCTCAGAGGATAAAAGGCACTCTTGGCTGGGCACGGTGGCTCAGGCCTGTAATCCCAGCACTTCAGGCGGCTGAGGAAGGAGGATCACTTGAGCTCAGGAGTTGGAGACAGTGAGACCCTGTCTCTACAAAAAATTTAAAAATGACCCAGCCTCAACTTAGCCAGGCGCAGTGGCTCACACCTGCAATCCCAGCATTGTGGGAGGCCGAGGTGGGTGGATCATGAGGTCAGGAGTTCAAGACCAACATGGCCAAGATGGTGAAACCCCATCTCTACTAAAAACACACACAAAAATTAGCCGGCTGTGGTGACGGGCGCCTGTAATCCTAGCTACTTGGGAGGCTGAGGCAGAAAACTGCTTGAACCTGGGAGGCAGAGTTTGCAGTGAGCCGAGATCGTGCCACTGCACTCCAGTTTGGGCGACAGAGTGAGACTCTGTCTCAAAAAATAAAAAATGACCCAGTTTCAACTATTCCTTTATAGCAACACAAATGACTCGGTCTGACTCGGAGAGCAGGCTCTTGCTGGCAGAGATGGAGAATGGCTGATAGGGAGGCATGGGGTGGCCAGGAATGCCAGAGCAGAGGTGCTGCCAGGACAGAGGGTGCAGGCCCAGGCACAGGGAAGGCCATGCTCTGCATTGGGAAAGGAGCCACAGGATGCGCTGGAGGCTGGAGTGAGGAAGGATGCAGAGGGGTCCAGGATGAACCCAAGCCTCTGACCTGGTCAGCCCGAAGCATTGTCTGAGCAAGGGACAGCCAAGGGTTGAAAAAGCTGGGAGGGCGAGGGCCACGTGCTGTGTGGCTGTGGAGTCTGAGCTGCCACCAGAAATTCTCGCAGAAGCAATGAATCTGGATTTCACAAAGAGCTTTGGGCTGGAGATACCTTGGGCTGGTCAGCTGGTAGTGACTACCCCTGGATTTCCCCATACTCTGTATTTTTAAAACCGACTGGCAATTTATTCATAAAGATGCCCTCGTGTCATGGTTATCTGCCTTTTGCAAATCAGGAAGTTTTCCTTTTTGTCTGAGTCCAGGGGCAGTTCATACCTCTTTAGTTCCTAGTTGCTTGACAATGAGAAGCACTCAAAGGAATAACACAGAAATCAAAATAGAAGTGGATGGAAAAGCCACGCACCACTTAGTGCCAGGGATATGTTCTGAGAAATGTGTCATTAGGTAATTCCGTCGCTGTGCAAATGTCTCAGGGTGCAGTTACCCAAACCCAGACACCGCAGCCCCTGCGCATGCAGGCCCTGTGGTGTGGCCTGTGGCGCCGCGACTCCGCACCTGCACTGCGTGCCACCGCACTGAATCCTGCAGGCAGCTGCAGCGTGACGGCAGGGCCGTGTGCGCCTCAGTGCACCTGAGCACAGGAGGGCACGGCAGAGCCCGGGGTCACAGGCATGTGTGGTGCACTCTGCCAAAGGCTGGGTGCGCATGACTACATACAAGGTCTCCATATGACCCTTTGTTGATAGGTTGGAAAACAACCAAGAAATTGAGAAAAAAAATTTTTTTTTGAGATGGAGCTTCGCTCTTTTGTGGCCCAGGCTGGAGTGCAATGGCGCAATCTTGGCTCACTGCAGCCTTAGCCTCCCGGGTTCAATCGATTCTCCTGATTACAGGCGCCCGCCACCACGCTTGGCTAATATTTTGTATTTTTAGCAGAGATGGGGTTTTGCCATGTTGGCCAGGCTGGTCTCGAACTCCTGACCTCAGGTGATCTGCCCACCTTGGCCTCCCAAAGTGCTGGGATTACAGGCGTGAGCCACTATGCCCGGCTAATTCTGTACTTTTAGTAAAGATAGGGTTTCTCCATGTTGGTCAGGCTGGTCTTGAACTCCCAAGCCCAGGTGCTCTGCCCGCCTCAGTCCCCCAAAGTGTTGGGATTACAAACGTGAGCCACCGCGCACAGTCCTTTTTTTTTTTTTTTTTTTAAGACAGAGTCACACTCTGTCGCCCACGCTGAAGTACAGTGGCGCAATCTCAGCTCACTACAACCTCTACCTCCCAGGTTCAATAGATTATCCTGCTTCAGTCTCCTGAGTAGCTGGGACTACAGGCACCTGCCACCATGCCTGGCTAATTTTTTGTATTTTTAGTAAAGACAGGGTTTCGCCATCTTGGCCAGGCTGGTCTCGAACTGCTGACCTCAGGTGATCCACCCACCTCGGCCTCTCAAAGTGCTGGGATTACAGGCATGAGCCACTGCGCCCAGCCAAGAAATTCTTTAAAATACAAATAATCAAAAATGGTCTCAAAAAGAAAAAAATGGGGTATTTAAAAACCCACCCATAATTTCTCACTGCTCTGAGACCAAAATAAAAACGTGGCTCCGGCCAGCCTCACACAGGAGCCTTTCTGCTCCTCCAAAGCCCCATGCACCTGCTCCCTCCCTAGAGGGAAGGTTCTCACGCCCTGGAGGATCCTATGAGACTCTTTCCACAGACAAGAAACCGAAGGCTCAGAGAAGTGAAGTGGTGCAACCACAGCCCCCAGCCCACCCCACCCACCCCAGGGACCACAGCTGCCTGGCCTGAGTCCCGGCCCCTCCTCCGGCATCACCCCTCCCCCGAGAGCCGGGCACTCACAGGCTGGTGAGCAGGTCCGTTTCCATGTGGGTGTCTTGGGTGGGGGCCGGGCTGCTGACCCCTTTGGCAAGGACCTGCTGGATCAGGTCTTCATCTAGAGACACAGGAGGCACTGGGTGGGCCCAACTGCGCAGGTGAGCTTCAGAGCCCCCTCCTCTCACCCCAGCTCACCTGATGCTGAGGATTTCGCAGGCGAGTAGGGGCTGGCCAGGGAGAAGCTGTCCTCCTCTGGGCCCAGCCCATGGCCCGCCTGGCCCCGTGCCAGCTGCCGCGGGTTGCTGCCCACAATGGACGGGTCGCTGAGCAGGTCTGGCCAACTGAGTGTTCCCTCGCTGGAGGGCCAGCACACCAGGCTGCAGGTGGCGTGGGTCAGCAAGGTGCCAGGGGATGTGTCACCCACGCACTGCACCCCCGTCCAGTCACGCATGCACATGCTGGGCTTCTGAGCAAACCCGCTCCCAGGCGGTGTGACCACATGGAGCCACAGGCACCCAGCAAGGACATGCAGCCCGCACACCCCCAGCACTCCAGACACAGTGACCTGCACCAGGGCTCAAGGTTGCTCTAGGGAACCCACCTCTTAGAATCATCCAGAAATAAGTCACTCTTCATCTGTCCTGCAAAGGCCTGCTAAGAGGTGCACAGTGTCTTGAGACCAAGCTGCCCCAAGGTGGCAGGACCCCCAGCCCAGCCTGGGACCCCCAGTGGAGCCCTCACCTCAGCGTGGAGCCCCGAGAACGTGAGGAAGGAGCTGTCCAGCACGGATGAGTCCAGGCAGCTGTCGATGTCCAGTACCTGCTGCCTGGCAGGCGTGGGGCTCAGGCCCCCAGCCACCTGCAGGACAAGGGCAGTGGTCAGCGGGCAGCAGCTCAGACCTGCTCAGGACAGGGACAAGAAGCCACCTCCTCAGCAGACAGGGCACAGCCCAGTGCCATCTGACAGAATGTTCTAGAATGGTGCATATATGTGACATCTGCACTGTCCGTGATGGCAGCCCCTTGCAACGTGTGCCACTGAGCACTTGACAGGCGACTGGTGCAGCTAAGGAACAGAGTTTTAAATTTCATTTATTATGTTTAGACGGAGTCTCGCTCTGTCACCCAGGCTGCAGCGCAGTGGCACAATCTCAGCTCACTGCAACCTTCACCTCCCACATTCAGGCGATTGTCCTGCCTCAGCCTCCTGAGTAGCTGCGATTATAGGCGCCTGCCACGATACCCAGCTAATTTTTTGTATTTTTAGCAGAGATGGGGTTTCACCGTGTTGGCCAGGCTGGTCTTGAACTCCTGACCTCAAGTGATCTGCTGGCCTCGGCCTCCCGAAGTGCTGGGATTACAGGTGTGAGCCACCATGCCCGGCCATCATTTCATTTTAATTAACTTAAATATGACCAGCCACATGTGGCCTCCGGTTCCTGCCATGGACTCAGGAGCAACCCCTCCTGGTCGTGGCACACGTGCCTTCTGTGTGTGCTGCTGGGGTTGGTCTGCATGTGACCTGCTGAGGTCCCCCGTGTGTATTCCTAAGGGGTGCAGCCTACCATTTCTGTATGAATGGGAAGAGTTCCCACCTGATGTATTTCTTGGAAAGAGTCTGAAGGATTGGTGTTAATTCTTCTTCAACTGTTTAGAAGAATTATATACTGAAGGCTCTGAGCCTGGGCTTCTCTTTGTGGGAATTTTTTTTTTTTTTTTTAATGTTTTATACAGATGGGGTCTTGCTAGGTTGCCCAGGCTGGTCTCAAACTCCTGGACTCAGATCCGCCCACCTGAGCCTCCTGAAGTGTTGGGATTACAGGCGTGAGCCACCGCGCCCGGCCAGCGGGAGGTTTCTAAGGGACTAACTCGGCCTCTTCACTTGCTGTAGATGAACTGAGATTTTCTTCTGAAGAGCGTTTCAGAAGCGTGTGCAGCTGTGAGCTCGCTTCTTCTGAGTTATCTGGTGTGCTGCTGTGCAGTTGTCCGTACCATGTGCTTAGGTTCTGTTAATGTCTGCAGGGTTGGGCAGTGAAGTGCCCTCGTTCTTCATGATTCTGGCATCTGAGTCTTCTCTCTTTCTCCCTGGTCAGTCTAGCTGAGGCTGCTCAAGTGTGTTGACCCTTCCCGAGAGCCAGCCTTTGGTGGGCACCTTTCCCTCTGGCTGCAGTACTGGAGAGTGGCCCTGGGCGTGGTGCCGAGGCCCAGGCTCCATTCCCAGTACTCCCGGGTCCCTAGCCCCAGCCCACCTTGCTCCGGGACATCCGGAAGAGAAAGAGGACGGCCAGGTAGATGGGATAGACAATCACGCTGGACACCAGGCCAACAGCAACTGTGTCGACGCTCAGCGGGCGCAGCCTGGACACACGCCCCGCGCTGTGTGGAGGAGAGGAGACCACACAGGTGAGGCTGAGGGGCAGGAAGGGCTGGGCAGGAAGAGGCTGTCCCGACCCCTATGGCACCCACCTGTAGGTAGAGTCTCCAACAGCTCCGTACCACACAGCGTTGGCGCCCAGGAAGAGGCAGATGAGGACGACGCAGCAGGTGGCCCTCTGGATGCGGGTGAAGCGGCTGCGAGGTGGCCGGTCCCATATGGAGAGCCAGATGTGCTTGTCAAAGAAGCCGCGCTGCAGCTCAGCCACCAGCAGGCGCCGGAAGCGCAACAGGGCTGCGTCGCCTGGGGGCAGGGAGGGCCCAGCTGCAGGAGGCCGTGAGGCAGGACCACCCCGCCCAACCTCCCACACAGCAGGAACATGGAACCAGGCCTTACTCGCCACCAGCACCTCCTTCTCCACCAGGCCCCCGTTGGCCTCCGTCTCCACCGACAGCCAGTCATTGACCAGGAAGAAGGCGCTGCGGGCTGTCTGCAGGTCCCTGACGATGACGTGCTGCAGGAACCAGGCGGGGCTGAGCCCTGCAGAGGTGCGGGAGGGAGGTCAGGCTCGCAGGGCACCCCAATGCGGGGGCAGAGAGGCAGAGCTCCGCAGGGTCCGCACAGACCTTTGTTGTCGTGCCACACTCGGATCTTCCACACGCTGCCCAGGCTGTGCGGGGTGGCGATCTGGAAGATGTCCAGGCTGTTGCGGTGGAAGGCTCTGTCACCGTCCAGGTGCCGGTGGCCGCTCCGGCTGTCCACCCCATACAGCATAATACCCACGTGGGCCGTGGTACCTGGGGAGCAAGAGGGAGGGGTGGGAGGCTCAGTCTGCTGCCCAACACGTGTGGCATCCCAGGCAAGTTGTCCCAGCTTTGGCCTCTGTGCACTCAAGATGCCACATGGGCAGTCCCGGCTTTACACGGCTCTGCCACACATGAGGGGCTGCGGTTACTGCAGGTTGTCCAATAAACAGCAAGGCCGCAAGGACATAATTAAATTACACGGAGAGAACTGTAACTTGTGACATGCAAACACGGCTGCACACATCTCAGTCCACACCACAACCAGTGACCCTCCCTGCACACCCGTCCACGCCTGTCACACCACAACCAGTGACCCGCACCACACACCCGTCCCTCAGTTCATGCACAGACTACAAAGCGTGAAGCTCTGTCCCCTCCTTCTCTCCCAGTGACAGACCCAGGTGACAGTTTTTTTTCTTTTTTTTTTTTTTGAGACAGAGTCTTGCTCTGTCGCCCAGGCTGGAGTGCAGCAGTGTGATCTCAGCTCACTGCAAGCTCCACCTCCTGGGTTCACACCATTCTCCTGCCTCAGTCTCCTGAGGACCTCGGACTACAGGCGCCCGCCACCACGCCCAGATGATGTTTTGTATTTTTTACTAGAAACAGGCTTTCACTGTGTTAGCCAGGATGGTCTCGATCTCCTGACCTTGTGATCTGCCTGCCTCGGCCTCCCAAAGTGCTGGGATTACAGGCGTGAGCCACCGTGCCCGGCTAACAGTTTTAAAAAGTAGGTAATCAAAACAAAGAACTGGCCAACGAAGATGAAACCACAGCACTGACATAAAAAATGGGAACACAGCTGGGTGTGGTGGCTCATGCCTGTCATCCCAGCACTTTGGCAGGCTGAGGCAGGCGGATCACCTGAGGTCAGGAGTTTGAGACCAGCCTGGCTGACATGGTGAAAAATTAGCTGAGTGTGGTGGCGGGCGCCTGTAGTCCCAGCTACTCAGGAGGCTGAGGCAGGGGAATCGCTTAAACCCAGGAGCTGGAAGTTGCAGTGAGCCAAGATCACGCCACTGCATTCCAGCCTGGACAACAGAGCAAGACTCCATCTCCAAAAAAAACAAAAACAAACAAAAACAAAAAGGTTATTGAAGAAACAGCCACGGGGAGGCTCTCTGTCTGAGAGACGAGCTATGCAGTCAGGATCGTGGGTAGATGCAGTCTCCTGCAGTGGTAGCAATGCTCACCTCTGCACAGGCTGAGCTCATGTCACTTGTGGGGCCACGCTGCTATGCAAAACGTAGGCTGCCCACCCTGACTGACTGGCACCTACTTCCAGCTAGGAGCTGTCCTAGTTCTCAGGGACAGTGATTATTGTGTTATATCACAATAATCCTGGGAATGACAGGGTCATTCCCAGGATTAACACGAGCCCTTCACACAGCACTGCAAAAACTGCCTTGTTCTGACACCTGTGACGAGACTCACTCCCAGAGGGTGCAACCCGCACAGCCAGTGAGAGCAGGGGAGGCCCTGCCACCCCGCTGCGCTCTCTCTCACCTGAGCCCCGGCCCCAGCCTGTCTTGACGAGGATCTCGTACTTGAAACGGCCCCGCTGCCCACAGAAGGGGATGGCGCGGCCTCGGCTGGCATCCAGCTGGTCCAGCTTGTGCAGGATGGCGGCCATGACCGCATAGGTCACCAGGCACACAGCGCATGTCAGCATGACGATGTAGTTTACACCCGCTGTCGGCTCCTGTGAGGACACAGCCGCCAGGCCCAGGAGGTCACGTGCACGCGGCGCCTTCTCGAGATAGAGCTGAGCCCACCCAGGCCCTCCTCAACCCTGCAAAGGCTCCCAGGAGCACGGGGCCACTCACAGGAAAGACGAAGTGGACATGGCTTGGGGGCACGAAGAGGCTGGCACCGAAGGCGGTGAGGTGGCGGGTGAGGCAGACAGCCTGGTGGGGTGAGGTCTCCTCCAGGGGTAACAGCCCCTCCGTCCGCCACACCATGTCCTCCTCGCTGAAGTACTGGCACAGGGACGTGTACAGGCCCACGGACACCTTCAGCGCTGACCAGCGGAAGTGGCTGGTGAGGTTCAGATGGTAACTCCCCGCCTGGTCTCCAGTCCTGGGCGAGGAAGGGGCAGTGGAACTGAGCCCAGGCTCCGCCAGGTCAGATGTCAGGAGCCCAGAGTCCATGCCCGGTCCAGTCCCCTCGCTGCTTGCTGTTCCCATAGGGCCAGCAACCCGGGCAAAGCTGACCCATGACGCCCTGCCCTGCCAGGCCAGCCCACAGAGCTCACCCCGGGGCAATGAAGAAGGTATAGGGCCGGTGGTCGGCACCCTCCAGTGACTCTGGGCGGATCCTCCTGCTGGCTGAGCAGTTGTGCTCATTGGGCTGGGGCTCTGAGTGCAGGTAGACTGCCAGGTAGGGCTCAGGTTCCTCAGACAGGTAGCGGCCTGGGGGCAGCACATGCAGGTCAGACGCCCACCAGGAAGCTCAACCACCCGGGGGACACCCGCGACAGCCCTCCTGAGTCCGCCTGCTGCCATGGGCCTGAAAGGCCACAGGAGCCTCTGCGCCAGAGCTGGCACCTGCTTCTCCGTGGCCCCCAGCAGTCCATGAAGCAGAGAGCAGATTTCACCAGAAACACCCAGGCAGGCACTATGAGAAATGCCTTCCCCTCAAGAACGAGGCCAGGGGGCCGCGTGCGCCCCGCCCGCTGCACGCACCGTCCAGCAGCGTATAGTTGAGCTGCAGGTGCAGCCCAGCCGCAGGGTTGCTGCTGTCCAGGGTGACCACAGCACTGACGGAGGCCTGGGGCTGGACCACAGCGGAGTCGGCGGAGCTGCGGTGGCCCCTGGCAGCCCAGTCTGAGTTGTTGGGCACCTTCACAGTGATGGCGCGCTCTGAGGCCAGCCGCTCAATGGGGATCTGGGCCCCGGCCTGTGTCTGGAACGCCATTGAGGCCACTTTGGTGGAGACGGTGTAGTTGCTGATATAGCCGAAGGGAAAGGGATTGGAGTCCACCAGAAAGATGAGCTGCACCACGTCGCTGAGGTTGGCCAGGGCCCCGCTGAAGGCCTCGGGGATGGAGAAGTGGCAGCCAGGCCCTGGGGCACCGCCATAGCACAGGAGGCTCCGCGGGTCTGAGCGCTTGCCCTGGGCCACAATCTCCTCACCCGCCAGCGTCAGGGGCTCCTCGTTGAGGACGCGGGAGCGCATGAGGATGCGCATGAGGGCGGAGGTCAGGTTGTAGGCCTGGGATGCCACCATCCGTGATGGTGACTCGGCCCCCAGCTCTGAGGGCTGTGGCCCCCACACGTCCGAGCTGGCCAGGTGGATGAGGTCGCCTGCAGACAGGTGTAAGGTCAGTGCAGGGAGAGGGAGGCAGGGTGGGGGCAGGCAGAAAGGGGAGCCGGAAAATGGGGATCCTCAGGAGCATTGTTTCAGGAGGGTAATGGGAAGGAATCTGATGGGCAGAAGGAAGGGGGGGAAGGGTGGATGGATGGAAGAATGGAAGGGAAGGAAGGATGGAATGGAATGGACAAGGAATGGAAAGGAGATGGAAAGGATGGAAGGGGGAGGAATGGAAGGGATGGATGGAAGGAATGGAATGGACAATTGAGGATGCTGTCTCCTCGGGATGGCGTGGGCGCCACGGTGCCTGCAGGTCTCTGCCTGCAGGATGAGAGATCATGGCTTCCAGCTTGTGCAGCGCCTGCTTCAGGCATGAGCTGCATACGAAGCCCCTGCTGGGACTCCCAGTGTGAGCCGACAGTGTCCAGCCCCGGGCCCAGGGGCCCACTCCTGCACACACCCTCCCTCCCCACGCGGTGTCCTCACCTGGCTCCTCACCCCAGCCCCTGGGCAGCTGAGAGCCCGCCTGACTAGACCCCACAGCCTCCCCGGGCTACATCTTCTGGGGGTCTCACACCCAGGGCCTCTACTCGGGCCCACGCAGGATGCAGCCCAATCGGCCACACAGGGCACCTTCTTCACACGAGTCAGGAGAGAAGGGGAGGGGAGGGTGGGAGGCACAGAGCAGCATCTTCCCAGCCCCTCCCCTACAACTGCCCCTCTTACACCCTGGGTCCCCTGAAAGGCACCCTGGGTTCACGTGAGGACAGCAGAACGGCTGAGGCCACTTCAGGCAGGTCAGGAGACCAAGGAAGGTCACTGCAGGAAGGAGCCCAGGCTGCGCTCAGCTCCTCGCCAGCTGCCTGGCCCACCTGGTGGGCTGAACCCAGTGCCCTGGCAGGCATGTGGGGTGGGGTGGGCACGGGACCATCCTACCATGACTGGCCAGTGCAGCAGCTGCATCTGCTGGATGTCATCCACAGTGTGGACCCAAGAGTAATACCCAGGGTTCATGCTGGACGCTCTTAAGGGTGATCTGGGCCTCGGGCGCCGTCAGCCGCGGCTCGGCCTACCGCCACATCCAGGGCCTCGCCTCACCAGGCAGCAGGGGGGCACAGCAAGCCGTCGTGCAGGGCAGGAGGTCAGCAGGAGGCCAGCATGCAGCCCACCACCCTGGGGCAGAAGAGGCGCTGGATGCTGTGTGATGTGGGCACTGACCCATGACACTGAGCTGTTTTTCATGGACAAACAGGGTAAACACAGGGGCCGCCCTGGGAGCAGGGGGTGCTGTGGAAAGCAGGCACAGGAGTGGTGGCTGCTGGGAGCAGAGGGTGCTGCTTCAGGGCCTGGATTTGTCTGTGGGGCTCAGGAGCTCCTCCTCAAGAAGGCTCCAGGCAGGGGTGTACAGATCTGGTCCCCAGGACGCTGGGTAGATAATGCAGGTTCCCTCCCAGGCTGCACTCACACCTCTTTATTCAGCACAGTGACCAGGGCCAGGGAGTACTCGATGACATAAAGAATGGCCTGCCGAGCAGCCCTGGGAGCACTGGGTCAGGAGTCACATGCAGCCAGGACTGTGGGGTGCCTCCCGCCAGCCAGCCGGGCTGGGCTCTGGGAGGGCTGGCGTCGAGACCCGCGAGTGGAGGCGGCACGGCAGGTGGCAGTCCCAGGGCCCCTCCCACGCCTGGCTCACCTGTTGAGGGCGACCACAGCGGCTCCCAGCTGGTCCTGCACTATCATCGGCCAGGCCCACCCTCAAGTGTGGCTCTGAACCCGGGGCAGCACGGGCTCAGAGCTGGAGAGGCTGCCCTTGTAGACACAGAACTCCCTCACAGTGGCCCCCATGACAGCGCCACAGCAGCAGGGCATACACCAGTGGGCCGCATCTCTCCGCTGGCTATGCCAGCTCTGAGGGACTTACAGCATCACTGGAGGGCTCAGAGCATCACAGAGTGCCGGGATCCCACCGGCGCCCCCACGCAGGCCTCTTCCTGCACTCACCTGTGCATTCGGGCGCACCTTTGCGGTGAGGGCTGCACGCTGCCTGGCCGGGAAGAGGCGACGAGCCCCCAACGGCTGGGCGGGTTAGACAGGGCGGATGGAGGCAATAGCCTCTTCAGGAGTGGCCCAGCACCGTGAGCGGAAGGTGGGGTCCCCGGCCCTCACAGCACGCCAAGCAGCAATTCTCAGACGATGCCTGGCGGCTGCCCGTGGAGGTGGTGGTCTCATCCAGCACCAGCTGCCTTTGTTGTTGAAGGTACGCGTCGCCCAGCCAAGCAGGCAGGAGGGTGGTGAGGAGGCGGAACCTTGCTCCTGTCAGCCCTGCTTCTGCCTGCAGGTCTCCGGGCCTCGCCATGGGACTCCACCCCCCACCCTCAAGACACGCCCCTGGGCAACACTCTCACTCCTCGCTGGGAGCCACTGCTGTGCCGAGGCAGCGCCCTCCAGGTACACGAGGGAGCTCATGCTCACTCTCAGAGCACAGCCTGTGCCTTGTGACACTCCACTCCAAGGACACAATGGGCACCACCACTGATCAGCACCTGGGGATGGGAGGGGTTACCTCCTGGACAGGTCTACTCGGCCTGCTGGAAGGTCTGGGGACCCGTGGAAGATGCTGCTCCCAAACTCCAGGTTTCCCCAGGGCCTGCCACCTGTGAGCTCAGCCCCTCCCCAGGATACTGACCGGGTTTTCCACTCCCAACCCGGTGGCGGAAGGGCGACAGGGCAGAGAGAACACCGGATGTGTGTTCTGGTGTCCTGACCCAGCTGGAGCCTGGCAACAGGCAAGCAATGCTCACTGAGGGCCCCTGGAGGGGTGCATGTGGAAGGGACGGGCAGTGGAGGACTTCACAGTTCCCACGCAGGCCTGACTCACAGATTCCTGCACCCTGGGCTGGGGCCTGGGTCAGGAGGCTGAGTCGGGATGGAACCTGTTCCCATGCCCTCAGACGCACCCCTCTGGGCAGGCTCCAACTCAGCCAGCTGAGGAAAGCAGGGCCTGGGGAACAGACACCCGCTCTGGAGCACTAGCAGGTTCCCACTCTGACAGCAGTATGGAGCGCCATGGCTTCAGGGTCACCAGCCCGGCCGGTCCAGAGAGGAGCATGAGGGTGAGAAACCACCACTGCATCCGTGAACAGGGACAGGCTGGGGATACAGTGGCTGCTCCGGGGTGGGAAGGGCTCTGTGGTTGGTGGTGTTGGGGACTGTGTGGCTTTTACCAATTACTAGAGCCGCAGGGTAGCTTGATGATTACATGGAGCTGTGATAGGCTTCCAGCAGCTGTGCCAGAAAGAGGCTGTTGTGTTAAATAGAACTTGTATCAAAAACAAAGTTAGGGGAGAGCTGCACGCCTCTTAACACCTGCCAGCAGAAACAGCTGGTGAGCAGGGATGCTGGGCTGTCTGAGGCGCAGACTGAGGGGCTGGCTGCACTCTTACTGTCTGGTTGGTGGCCTCCCAGTCGTGGCCTTCCACACGTGAGAGGCCGAAGGGTGACCACACCGCTGCCAGCCGCTCCTGGGTGGAATGCGACCACGCTGCCCGGGCCCGGGGTCAGGGCACACTCCACTCAGCCTCCTCTGCAGGCTAAGAACAAGGGGCTGGGCGCTGCATAAGCCCCACTCCAGCCTCAAAGCAGAGCCTAGCCAGGGGACAGTTCTCGAGATCCTCTTCTCCCATGTTGGGATGAGGCCTCGCTTTGGCACTGAGGGACAGGCCAGCCCTGGTGGTGTGATGGGTGTTCTCTGGGCCAGGGCATGGGTGGGTGAAGAGCAGGGAGGACGGCCTCTGGGTAACGCACTGGACCTAAAGTCGCAGCTCGGCCCAGTGGAAACCGAGTGGTGTCTGGTCGCCATCCTCCAGGCTGGGGTCAGAGGCATCCGCCCCCATCCAGCACCTCAGGTCCTGTGTGTCTGACCACACGCCGCACGAGCCACCCTCAATGATGGGCACCAGGCGCCGGGCCACCGCCACGCTGGCCTGGATGCTCCGCGGCCAGTGGTGTGTCCCCAAATGACACGACAAACACAAAGCAGTAGTGCCCCACAGGCAGCCAGCCGCCGCAGCACCAGCTGAGGCCGCTCACGCCCACGCCAGGCAAGGCCACATCGGCTACGCCTGCCGCTGGCAGCTGGCAGCACGTACACTCCCAGCGTACTCTCGGTCTGGTAGGTGACGAAAGCCACGCAGGTCAACGGGCCTCCAGGTGGAGCTGCGCCTGTGAGCCAGCCAGATCAGCACCTGCAGGCAGACCACGCCCACCTCTGGCTCCGCACGCCAAGCACCTGGACAGTCACCGTGGCCTGCCACGGCTAGCTCTCACGCAGGGCTGGAGGCGTGCTCCCCACCTGCACGCTGTAGTCCCCTGGCCTCAGGTAGCAGTGCTCAGTCTGGGCTCATCTGTGTCTCCTGGCTCCCTGGGCCCCATCCCAAAGTCCCAGTGGTAGCCACACGCCGGGCTGGGGCTGGTGGCAGGCCTCTAAACCACGCCGAAGGTTGGTGTGAAGCAGGGCCAGCCCGCAGGGCCATTACACTGACGGCGCCCTGACCTCCAGCACCAGCGCAGGTTCCCTGCCCAGGGCTGAAGGCTGCCACCTGGATCTCCAGCAGTCCAAGAGCCACGTGGCATGCAGGTGACGCTCGCCGCCCGACAAGATGACTAGCTTAGCCTCCTGGACCTTCTGCAGGAGTAGTACCAGGCTTAGGGCGACTCCGAGAACCGGCCACACGGGCCAGGCTCCTCCCGTGCCTGTGGGAGTACGCCAGGCTCGCAGGCAGCTGGGCACCTGCAGCCCACCACAGCCTCCAGCACCACGACGCGACCCGCTGCCCCGGGCCCAGCTCACGCGGGTTTTCACTCCCGCACGCCACCACGCACCCGGCCACGGGGAAGCCGAGAAACGGGCCCCGAGCACCGGCTGGCCCCAATCGCACCTGCAGGCAGACGCCTGCTTCAGCAGCCAGCAGGATCTGAAATGGACGAAGGCCCGGTGCCACCACCTTGCTGCTGGCCCACAGCAATTCGCCCACGAAGGGCTCTCCACCGCGGAGGTTGTGTGGCTGAGACTCCAGCTGACTGGGCGGGGCGGAGGCGCTGAGCTGGACAGAGAAAGTGCCAGCATCCGGGAAGACCATGGTGACGGAGGCCACGCTTGTTGCCACTGGCAGCCCCAACACCAGCTCACATTGGTGCCTGTGGCCAGCTGCCCCCAGGAAGGGCACAGAGGACCCAGCCGCCACGAAGCTGCCTCCCACTCACCGGCCCTGATGTTGAGACCACTCACAGGCACCTGCACGCCCACTTCAGCACGTGGCGCTGGCCGAGTCAGCCGGGTTCCCGCCGACAGTGACCAAGTGCAGGCTGTATGTAGCTGCGCGGGTGGGGAACGGCTCCAGTCTCCCACCAACCCTCCTCTGGCGACCAAGTGTACAGGACACCACCGCCACCAGCCAGCTCGCACTTCGGAGGGTGACACTCTGTGTTGACGCAGCTGGGTTCGAGCGTCACCATCAGCCACCCCACAGGCTCCACGGGTCCACAGTGCAGTCGGCCCAGGCGCCCAGCATACAGGCCCGCAGCTGCACGCGGGTAGGTGCCAGCCTCGAAAGCAATACGTAACCGAACGAAGTGGGCTACCAA